>NC_056732.1:699114509-699337009 GCF_019279795.1 Protopterus annectens | reverse complement strand
CATTTGTAATGTGCCCTTATTTATTTATTTTATTTTAATTTATTTTATTTTACATTTGTTGACTGGGAGAGTCCGACTGGATACATGTCCATTTTCAGCAGAGGCCCAGGGAAAAAAGCTCCACAGATTAAATAACATACCATGCAAATAACATTGGTAAATACAAAATGTAAAAGGATACATAGTTATGAATTTTAAAAAAATACAAAAGCTACCAAGAGATTACAGTAGAGTTCAGGCTGGAAGGAGAAAACTTTTGAACTGTCCAGGTAGATGTTAGGAGGTGGAGCACCATAAGTAGGAGTTACTATTTTGCATCAAGGGGGGATGTAACAGGGAGTGAAAGAATGGGAAGAGGGTGGGAGTGGGAGGTCAGCGTGAGGGGTGTATATATATATATATATATATATATATATATATATATATATATATATATATATATATATATATACATATATATATATATATATATATATATATATATATATATATATGTATATATAGACATATGATCTCAGAGCTGTCAGTCAACCTTTCCTGTGATAAACATATACCATATGGTATGCAATTGCTGTAATGATGTGAAATAGGTAGAGATGTACAACTGTGTCAACAGTTCCACAGTGTCGCATGTGATGCATACCCAAGGTTGTATTTCAAGGTGTTGTCACAAATCATTTTTAACTAAGTGTGACATATTAAAAGGAATACACAGCTATGCGCAGAGCTGATTGTGGATGGTACCACCCACACTCAACTGGAGGAAATAGACAACCTGCTAGCTGACAGATTTGGATCAAACTTCACCCCCATGTCTCCACTGGTCATCACCCAAAGTATACCTGCAAACATTACTCAACTTATCTTCTCAAGAAATCACCTCTTCTGTGCTCTCTCTCTATTGCCAAAACACAGCATTAATGGGCCGTGAAAACATCACAGGTTTCCTTTTCAATAACTTAAAACCCGACTTAGCAGACACTTTGGATCCCTATTTAATCACAGCCTCCAGACAGGCTATGTTCCAGCAGAATGGTAGACAACAACAGTCATCAATCTGAAGAAACAGGGGGCATCACCTGACCCAGGGAATTATAGACCCATAAGCCTGACTAGCCACATCTTTAAGGCAATGGAAACACTTATTACAGACCTAATCAACAGGGACATAGGTAATCTCCCTACTGTGTAACTAACCCATTTTTGATCCATTAAGGCTAAATCATGTCTGTTAAGTCTGGATGACTTCTTCAAAAAGGCAACAAGGCCATGGATGAGGGACAGACTGGAGAGGTTAAGTTAGGTGGGATGCACAAGGCATTTGACACATTTCCACATTTGGGTAATACAGAGAAACTGTCTCAACTAAGCATAAATCCCCTGTGTCACCAAGTGGATAGGAAAATGGCTCAATGACATATCACATACTGTCAAAGTGGATGAATTCACTTCTAGCAAAAGGCCAATGACCAGGGTCATACCACAGTGTCCTATACTAGGCCCTTTCCAATTCAGTATTTAATTCTCGAAAGTCAAGTTAAACTTACATAGCCTTTGTCTGACCAACTTTGTGGATGACTGCAAATTGCAGATGCTATTGATATACTGCAGAAAGTATCAACATACACAGATGACTGGTGCCACAGCCATGGAGAGACAATAAAGCAAAAAAGCAAATCCCCACACTAATTATAATATAGACAGCACACCCCTAATAGTAAACCCAGTAGATAGTAAATCGGAACTTTGACCACCATGTGTCCACAGTGGTGACAAATCCCTTCTATGTGGCACAACTCATAAGTAAGGGCATGGCACCCACATCAAAGGATGTTATAATTCTATTGTACTGGGCCCTCATCACACTAATAATTGAGTTCAATGCACTCTTTTGCATGTACCTCACCACACTTTTGCAACAGCTGGAGCAACCTCAATGTTTTTTCACAAGGAAAATACAGGGTGTAAAATACAAATCCTACACAGAAAGATTGAAAGCCCTGTCACTGTATTCTGCCTCCTACAGACTACTAAGAGCTGATCTGTGTCCGGCCTACAAGGCAGTCTAAAATAGAGCCCTGATGGAAATGTTACACATTGGTGAAGCAAACTGCACAAGGGTCACTCATTCCAAGGATCTTAACCTAGCCTCTGACATAATAAATCATGCTGGAGAGATAGATATGTCTGTCAGAGACTACCTCTCTCTGGAACAAGCTTCCCATTCATGTAAAGCAAAGGCCTTTCATAAACCTCTAAGTGCAACCTAGATCAATGTATGGATAATGGTAATTGTACTCCTGGTATTGTGCCCATGTCCCTCATGGATAGAGACAGTTGGTATTAGATAACACAACATAGGCTCAAACCTCAGTGAATGTCAGTCATCTAGCTATTGAAAATTGTAAAACTCATGTTAAATATGACTAGGCTTTTAAGGGATCTTGGGAAGTTAGCGTACTACTCTCCTATGAACCTACGAAGTCCAATTGTATCCTAGCTACAGCTATAGTGTGACTGTAAAGTGTCACAGATGTACCAGTACATCACATCATCATTACCACTTGATAGTTTATATGGATTTACTATGGCAATGTCGAAGCAGACTCGGTCAAATGATGGTATCATCGACCCACATCCGTGAAAGTGACAATGTTGAATTCCAACATTGTCGAAATACGTCTCGAATTTGACCACAGAACATGCATCAACATGTGTCAAGATAGGGGCGAGATATGTACTTCCACAATGTCAGGTTTGACATTGTCAACGTTCGCCCTCCAGATTTTGTCAAAGTGGATTCGACCGAATCCACTTCAACATTGTGATTGCAAACCGTTTATATGAACATGTCAGGATATTTTCACCGGCAATAGATTGTGCTCCAGGTATTGTTTGGAATGGTACAATATCACAGTGACAGCTTCCTCACTGATTGACTCTAGACTTTGCACTCCTATAGTTTCTGTACACATGGGTATAGCTGATGCATTGCTATTAGTCTCACATACTGCAGTACCATTCATTATAATGGAGCACTTCCTAATTCACACATCAATTGCATGTGCTTCAGATAATATCCATTGCTATTACATGTGGCAGATACATCCAGTACACAACTGTATGTAGGGAATGCACTCATAACTGCGTGTTGTTTGTATGTGTTATTATCCTTATGGCTGATACCCATGTCAGCCAGGGATGCTTTAGTCAAGTGTATCACATGTGGCACAGTGAGCTCCCACACATCTTGTCAGCCACACAGAACTATTCTGTGGGATGCATCTCTATTAACATTTGACAGTGCAGACTTCCCATAAAGGTGTTCTACTAGATGCATGTGTGATAAGCCTTTCTGTGTTGCACCCAGTAATACACAGCTCCTTGATAGCATTGATGACAAGGGTTCAATTCTTGCAGGTGTGGATTGTGACTGACGTGTCTTACAAACCACTCAACTGGCTAGGATTGCCCCTGATTTCAAATCCAGGTTTAAAACTGTCCCTCTTAACCCTCCAAAACATGGTAATTTTTTGGAAGGGGTGGAGAAATCATTACAGTTGTACACTTCTCTTCCTGCAGAACACGTATAATAACTTACACTCATATATTTTGTCAATGCCACAGATTAATGGTCATAATATTTTAAAATTGCCCCAGATTGTGTTTGTTTCTGTCTATGGTTGTCCAGGAGTCTGTTGCTGTGTCCATGATTGGTTGAGAGGTATGCTGACATTTCAGTCATGTTCATACAAGTAATTTTGCAGATCTTCACACTATGCACATAACCCCTATGGTATATACTGTCTTTGCTAAAAGTCATCTCCAATGAGCATGTCAGTGATGTTTATACCATAACCATTCATCTCCATTAACATGTAATCTTGTATGACCATTTTATATATATATATATATATATATATATATATATATATATATATATATATATATATATATATATATATATATATATATATATTATCATATGTGATGATATAATCTACTGGGACAGGAGGTGCAAACATCAGTATGTACAGTGCTCTCTAAATATGTGCTTAATGTTATGCTACTGACCTGTCTTGGAATTCTACATACCTTGACATATCCTATCTTGTGGACATTACCATATTGTACATATCCTCTTCCTCTTTCTTTATTCCTAACATTCATGTCGGTGGCCATTTTCATCAGCACACTTTCCCTGCCTAGTGTATGTTTCATTGTATTTGCCCTTGCTGCCCACCCCATTATTTCATTCTGCAAATAATTGTTGTAGGGTACATTGCGCTGAGTACACTTTTCTTTAATTTGGTAATACTGCTTTCATTGCAGTATTTCCACCCCTAGTAATCACTGTGCTGTCCATGCAATCTTGCCGAGCAGGATTGCCCGTAGGGAAACTTGTATGCATCTTCTTTCTGTGTTCGTGCTGCTCTGCATGGTTTCCTGATTGGTTGCACTGTTGCTGGCCATGAAACCTCGCTTATATTTGTGTAAGTCTGATGTGCAGCATGCATATGCTATTTGCGTTGCTGCTCATCATGCTAACATGTAATCTATGTGTAGGCGTCACATGACATCTACATGGAGTTTATTGAATTCCCAGAAATGTCTTTTACTGTCTTTTATAGCTAAAGGAGATGCTAGGCTCCAAACCACGCCCCAGGCATATTTACATAGCTTGACTTATTTATTTATTTGTTTGTTTATTTATTTATTTATTTATTTGACATTTGTTAACTGGGTTAGTCCTACTCGACAAAAGCACCTTTTCAGCAGAGGCCCGAGGAGAAAAGCTCCAGTAGTAAAAAAGACAATAAATATCATGGTAAAAATAATTACAGAGAACTGAGATTTTAAGGAACAAATTGGCTAACAGTTAATATGGTCAATTATTACAGGTAAATAATGTATAAAGAAAAACTAACTGTACACAGTACAGATATATGAAAAGTAATTCGGGTAAAAGCAACATAATGAGAATGTACAGTATGTAGGACATAATAGTGTGCAACCACTTACAAGCAAAGTTTGGATGATAGGTGAAGGCAGAATAAATGAGAGAAGAGGTTACCAGTTAGGAAAAAGAAATAAAGTGGAGAGACATAGAGTTGTAAAGGAAAGTCAGGCAAAACACTGAGGTAGTAGAAGCTAAGAGGACAACATCCTGATCAGTAGTGTTATTTTGGTTTATAGAAGAAGGCAGGAGTTATGTTGGGGCACTACAAAAGCATAACCATGATTTACGGAGGTTATCTTTTAGTGCTATTTTAAAGGTTCAACGGTGAGTGATAGATCTGATATTTTGTGGTAATTTGTTCCAAGCATTTGCTACAGAATAGCTGTAAAGTAGTTTGCCAGTATTTGTACTGGGTCTGTAAACTTGCAGAAGGCTATGCTGAGACTTACGGAGAGCATGGCTGGGAGTGTAAGGCTGGGTGAGAGTAGACAGAGGGAGGGACAAGATGAAGGTTCTTGAAGGACTGAGTGAGCCATGAGCAGCTGGGGTAGCATCATTTGGTGATGAAATTCCAGCCAATGCAAGTTTTTAGGGTTACACAGTGATTAGTTCAATAAGGTTGGTTGGAGGCAAATCTTGCAGTTTTGTTGTAGGTTAAGTTCTAATTTTGTCAGAAGATCAGACTGGAGGTGTGTCAGTATAGGGGCAGCATAGTGTAGTGTGAGAAGTAAAAAGGCTTGTGCAAGAGAAAGCCTTGAAGCATTTGTGAGAAATGTTTTATGTCTGTATAGCAGGCCAAGTTTTTGATGATTTTTTTTAATGCATTGCTGAGTGTGATGATCGAATTTTACATGGTCATCGATAACAATAGCTGACTTATATGCTAAGTATCTGTTTTTCTCCTCTAGTCCAAGTGATACGGTTACAACAGATAGCATGGCATGTGTCTTAAATGAATTAACTTGTGGTCATTTAATACCAAACTATTTCCAGACTGTGGAGGATTCTCCTTGGTGGGCTTACTGTGTAAAATTCATGGCATAATCTAGTCTTTAATAGTATTAAGTTGCTCACATGAAGGAAGTCATGGAATCCTGTATGTATTAAGCCACAAATAATTAGAACAAAAGTTAATACCAAATAGAACTGAGGCTGTCCTAAAGAAATTTCATCTGGATATTAGGCACAAGAGACAACTGCTATTCAGAGGAGAAAAGCTGTTTAATGATATGTTGTAGCTATTACCAAGGCCAATCTGGGACAGTTGTATCAGGAGCGCTGGCAAAATGCCTTTGTTATTTAATAAACAGGCCCTATAAGGAAAGCCTTGTCAGTGTTAAAGAGTTTTCTGCTATTTAGAGTGCAAGGAAGTAATTATATTGACTTCTTTACAGCAATATTAAGCTTGAACTGGAATACCATATCTGAAAAATGCTATTTTACTTGCTGATAAATTAACTTCATCAAAATAATTCCTAGTGGTAAGAGAATGGAAATTATACAATGAGAACTAATTAGTATTCAAAAATGTGCAAGCTGATTGAACAAAACCAGTCAGCATTCTTGTATATCGAGTATATTCTTGTATATCGAGCGATGCCCACAACAAGAAGTTCTACTATTTCAGTTTCCAGCGCTGTTAAAGAAGAATTTAAAATGAGAAAAAAAAAAATATATATATATATATATATATATATATATATTTTTTTTTTTTTTTTTTTTTTTTTATATTTGTTGACTGGGAGTGTCTGACTGGACGTAGGTCCATTTTCAGCGGAGGCCCGGGGAGAAAAGCTCCACAGTTAAAACAAGAAGACAGTAGTTACATTGGATTACATAGCAATTAATTTACATAGCAATTACTTACAACATATTTACAGATGAAGAACATAGTACTTCAGTAGGCAACTAGAATCTATCTGTGAAGTACATAACAGACATTAACAAATGTTACAATAAGAAGTTCCTGCTGTATAATAACTACTAGGCTTATGAGCATCTGAGCTTGCTATAATCAAGGTAGTTAGTGGAGTGGAAAGAAAGGTAGTGGTTGGATGGAGTGGGTGACATTAGAGTGGGAGTTGCAAGGGCATAGCCAGCATGTTTTTAGGTGTGCTTTTAGTAAAGTTTTGAAGTGGGTGCATGATGGTACAGAGGTAATTGTGGGTGGAAGGGAGTTCCATAATTTGGCTATGGTGCAAGAGAATAGTGCTTCACCAGCAGAGTTATTGGCTTTAGTGATCTGCAAGTAATTTTTGTTGCTGGATCTTAGTGGTCTGGTGGTGCGATACGGTTGGAGTAGATTCTGGAGGGATGGGACATTTAGTGGATGGTTTACTAGTTTGTGGGCGAGTGAGAGTTGATACCATTGAAGGAGGTGAGGGAGTTCAAGCCAGCCCAGTTCAGCAAGTGAGAGACAGTGGTGACTACGGTAGGATGCCCCTGTGGCAAATTTGGTGATTTTGTTGTAGCAGGTCTCTAGCTTGTTTAGATTGCATTTCCTTAGGTTGGTATATATTGGAGAGGCATAAAGTAGGGTGGAGATAAGGTGGGAATTTGCTATTGAAATCTTTGCTGCTTTGGTGAGAAGTTGCTTATTTCTGTATAACGCTCCTAGTTTTTTGTGGACTTTTTTTATGGTCATGGATATGTGAATGTCAAATTTTAGTTTATTGTCTATTTCCACTCCTAGCAATTTGGTGTGTTCAGTTGGGTATATAATGGTGTTGTCTTTTTTCTGTGATGTTAAAGTGAGAGTTGTTTTGAGTATGTTTGGTGGGTTGGAAGATGAATAGTTTAGTTTTGTTTGGGTTGAGTATTAATTGGGCATTGGATAACCAAGTTTCAACAGAGGAAAAGGCTTCCTGTGTGACTTTTTGCAGTTTGGGTAGGGACTGGGCTGAGCAGATGATGGTTGAGTCATCTGCGTATTGTATGAGTGTGCCATGTTTGGTGGCAGAGGCTAGATTATTGGTGAAAACAGAGAAGAGTAGGGTTCCAAGGATGGATCCTTGGGGAACCCCTATGGAGACAGGTAGTTGGGGAGATATGTCATTCTGCCATACAACGGATTGTTGGCAGTCAGACAGGTAACTCTGAAACCAGTATATATATATTTATATATATATATATATATATATATATATATATATATATATATATATATATATATATATATATATATATATGTGTGTGTGTGTGTGTGTGTGTGTGTGTGTGTGTGTGTGTGTGTGTGTTTTTTTTAGGTAAACTGCTTTGTGGTATATTAAAAAAAATTCAATGCTGGGAGTGCCAACATACTTCACTACTTCTAATCTCCTAATCAGACAAGTGTCCAATTATTTAGTGACTTCATTATTCAATGATATGCAGCTTTTTATGAAGAACAGATCAAAAAGATGAAACAAACATCTCCGCAGAGAGGTATTATCCTACACACAACTGACTAGACTCATTAAAAAAAATGGCCAAGGCAGCAATGTACTGTACAGCCATATGGCATGCAAAGTACATATCTTGGATGCTCCAGACTTTTTTCCTAAATAATGTCATTGTATAATAGCAATAATCCATGATTGGGTGTGAGTAATGCAGGATTTACCCATGGTTGACTTTGTTTAATTATTCAGGCTTCAGCCTTGTGATCAAACCACACCATCCATGGGTAAATTGTGAGCTACCCAGCCCTGTCATAGATTATTGCTATAAGGATTCTATAGTCTCCCACCGAGGCAAAATTACCTTTCTCAGATAGATGTACTGTGGTGGCTTGTTTCCAGCATGATAGAGATTTACATGTGCTGAGTCAAGAACTACAGTCATCTGCCATTTCTAGTATAGTAGGTCAGAGCTGACCTCCAAGGCCAAAGCCTTTTCCTAGAAGTATTGAAGGAAGTAGTAAAACTTAATTCGCATACTATTCAGAAATAACCTCTAGGAGTCATTTGGAAATAAGCAAGAGTCCTATAAGGAGATACAAGTGCTTTTTTTCTTGGGGTGGACAAGTAAAATTGTATTGTGAATCTTGAAAAAGACCCTTAATTCATTTGCTAGATCACTATGAGTTGAAGAAGATTTTACAGGTAGCTTATGCTTTGGGAAGGCTCAACCTCTCTCAGCAGATGATACAAATACCTACATCAGAGCAGACATTTAGGTTAAAATGGTGATAATGAGGCAGAGAAATTGATAGGCCTGTGAAATATTCAGAAATATCACAACTTAGACTGAATGTAATGTGCAAAGTGATGCATATTGGGAGAAATCAAGAAAAACATGTAGACAGTAGCCAGCGATGCAGTTACAGCAAGAAAAGATGAAGGTAAGCATGATTAGAATAAGTATATGAATTGCATAAAGGAAGGAATCATTACAATAAGGCAGCAATGCAACAGGATTTGCTGAAAGTAAAACATCACATGAAGAAAAATGTTTTATCCCACAGCACAAGCAACTGGTGAGACAAACATTTTGAGTACTCTCTACATTTGTGGCCCCACTTCGACCAAGATTCAGGCAATTCAGAAGTTGTGTAGGATGGACATAATCAACATGGTTCAAGATCTGCACTAGACGTAATTAGATAAGGGAATGGTATATGTGCACACTGCACAGTGAGAAACAGATTAAGTGATACAGCAGAAACTTTTATTTTGTTAATTAAACCAACCAGACTCTGATGTCATTTTTTCAGAAGTGACCAACGAGCACTATCTGATTAAATGCTTCTTGTCACATAATATGCAACTGCCGAATGAATGTCTCATGCCTAGGACTACAAGGTGAATTGCACCAAGAGCACACCCTGTGTACTAAACTGTCATATGATTTCTATATACTGCAAACGAAGAAAGGAAGCTCATGCTAGCAGCACCTCTTTGGAAAAAAATGTATGTGAACAAGGATACAGTGATAACATTATTGCAATTACTTAGAGGTAAGGTGAGGTCATTTACCTAAAGAGAGTGGCAATGATGCAAGGGATGGCCTTGCTAAGGACACAGCAAAATGAAAAATAGAAGAGGATTTCAAAACTGAATGATACAGATGTAAGGCATTCATAGTAAAGATTAAGATTTAGATAACTTTATTGAGATTTAAATATCAGTATATTTAGTAAAAGGAAAAAGTAAAAAAAACAGACTGACTTAAATATTGCATAATTTTACTTTCAGTAAGCTTTGGTCAAAACATGACCTGGAATGAATATTTTTTTGTGAATGGATGTTAAACAGTATATAGAGAGTTGTAATCCGAATCTGTCCAGTTTATCACTTCTAATCTCCCCTACTAGTATGTTCTATCTAAATAAAAGGTGTAACACTTCCAACACAGAGTTTAAAAAATTATACACTAAATAATGGATCAACAAACAAGAAATGTGCAGCAGGGAGACCCCAGTGCTAGCAGGACTTGTTAGGCAGCAGGTACCTGAAGAGTGTTTTCTGCTAAATCCAAAAATGGCAGTGAGGTCCAATACTTGAAGTATGTCAGCAAAGCAGTGGATTTCATTTTTTTCATGCATCCGTCTGTTGCATTATTTCTTCCACCCCATTTAAAATAAATTGTGTTAATTATTTCTAAGAATTTCTTTTGAAACCTTGTTTCATGAATAACAGCTGCAAATAATTAAGTATCCAAAAGCCACTGCTAAAAATTAAAGCAGTTTTAATTATGAACATCACTTCATCGCACAAGCAACAACAACATAACAGCAGCAACAATTCAAGTGGCTTCAAAATGACAAAAATGAAGAAAGAAACATGTGCACTTGCAGGCATTCACCAATGCACATGTAGACTCACACACACATATGTATATATGCACACACATATGTCTGTAAGTGTTTAGTTCTCCTAGCAGATTTGAGATGAACATATAAATTACACAAAAAAAGGCACACAATCAGGAACATAACTGAGGGTCTAATTGCCCTTTACAGTATCCAATATTCAAAGGATGATTAGTTCTCTCTGTTCAGGTAAAGCACCAGGACATGATGGGTTAACATCTGAGATTTCTAACCTTTATAAACATTTATTAAGTCCTATGTTATTAGGGTTATATCAGGAAGCTAAAAACTGATGTTATTTTCCATCACCTATTAATGAAGTTAATATTGTGATGCTTCTTAAGCCTGGGCACACCATATTCAGTTGTTTTTTGATAGGCCAATATCTATTTTGTCACTGGAATGCAAATTTTATGCCAAGTCATTGGTATTTAGTTGGAGAAGGTCATGGACAAATTAATAGAATCTGGAAAGCAAAGTTTCCTTTAGGGGCACTTTGGAGGCCCAGATTTAGCCAGATTTTGTCTTAATGTTCAGCAAGCTAGTATGTTTATGGATGAACCAAAATACACTTTGCTATAAGATTGTAGTAATGCATTTTATTCCATAGAGTGCAAATTTATTTGGCAGGTCTTCCTTAACAATTTAGTGGTAGGATTCAGTACATAAAGAGCCTTTAGCTTCTGTTTCCACGCATGGTTATAGGTCTCTTCCCTTTAGGTCGCTCACAGGTATCTGTCAGGGCTGTCCCCTTACCTGTCTGTTATTTGCTTTGATATCTGAAGTGTTAACCTCTTATTTGGACAAAGAAGCAGGATTATTTGCCATATGTAATAATTTCTAAGAAACTGTTTTGTCTTCCAGGTTCACTGGTGATGGGGTAATTTGGACTTGTGACCCAGTAATGTTGTTCTTTGTCCACTGCAACATTTGGGGAGTTGTGGGTTTGTGTCTGGACTAAAGTTGAACTTGAACAAGACTGTACTATTTCCTTTAAATAAGGCAGGGGATGAGATGCTTAACACTGTGGCTTTGGCTAATGGTATTGGTTATGTAGGTAAGTGCAAATATTTAGGTATTACTATGCCTTACCCTATCAAGGGTATATTAGATCAGAATGCTAGAACATTACATGATTATGTAAAGGACAAAACTTTTGGTTGGAAGATATTAAGCCTACCCATTTGGCATAAGGTAAAAACAAAAAAAAATGGTTCTGCTTTCTAATATATTGTTTTTAGGCACATTCCAAATTTGGTTAGAATATTTTGGCCTGAAAAACTCCAGAAACTTTTGATGTGCTTTTTTTTTTTGGGGGGGGGTGATTCACTAGTCAAGATAGATCATAGAATGTTTATGTCATCTAAGGCAAATGGGGGCCTGGGTGTCCCTAATCTGAATATCTATGGGAATGTCACTATGAGCTGTCAATTTTTAAGGTCCTAGCTGGACAAGAGACCATTTTGGTTTTGGCAAGAATTAGAAGTATTATATCTACAGAATTTTTGTAACTCATGTGTGGATGCCAACAAAGTTTGAGACCCAGGGGGGTCTGGAGAATTGATGAGTTAACCATAATTACAAGTCTTTGATTATATAACAGGTGCTAGGATGGACAAGGATTTGTTTCAATAAAGATTTTCAAATTGGATATACCCCATTTTTTGGCAGAACTGGATTGGTGCCAATCCATTCTTTGTGAATCAATTTTGAGAGAAAGAATTTTCATCTCTTAATGATTGTGGCAAGTTGTTTTGGTGGCAGTATTTACAGCTGTCCTCCAAAATTGATTATTGGGAAATAATACGGTGGTAGGGTGGCTCTCTTATTGAAGAAGGGCTATTGTAGGGATTCTTATAAACTCTCTGTTAATGAAATGGTTACACTTGTGACTTTAGACCCAACTAGTCCAAGAAAATTGTGCAACAAGGAGCAGTAGACTCCATGGGTAGGTAGGTCTTTTCAGAATAAAGATTGGTCTGTTATTGTATGTGCTTATTTGGACACAGCTTTACCCCTTGTATATCTTTTGCAGGTTTTTTTAATATTGAATATTTGGCAATATGCCCAGACTGATTACAGTGTAGAAGGCTTATTGATAGGTCATGTTGGTGGAGATATGGACCAGATGGAGCCCATGCCCCAAAGTGATGGAGGTATGGGTCAGGTTATACCACTCAATTGCCTGAGTGACACAAGTCTTTTTTCCATTATGTGCTAATTGTACCTTCTGGCTGTTTGGATTTCAGGATACTAATGAGAAAAAAGGGGGGAGGGGGCAGTGGTTGTTTAAGGTTATTGTTTGTATATTCAGGAGGCTGTTACCCAATTGATGGATGCACAGTTTTCTCAAAAAATGGCATTGGATCCAACATTAAAGTTTTAAGAAAGAAATTGCTGATTTTTTGGTTTTGGCTGTGGAAGAAGGTATTATTAGTAAAAGCACATTATACCATGTTACTGTGTCTGATGCTTCTTCCCAGCATTTTTATATGTTACCAAAAATACACAAAAATGCTTTGCTTCCTCCAGGTAGACCCATAGTCTCAGGATATGGATCACTGACAGAGCCTCTTTCTGTTTTCCTCACTCAGTATTTGAAACCAGTATTAGTATATGTTCAGGCCCGAATTAAGGATACTACACAGTTTCTCAATATTGTGAATGATATGCAGCTTGAAGCTGCAAGGTATACATGTACATTGGACATCAAGGCATTATATACCAATATTCCCCACTGGGCAGGGTTGCTAGCAGTTGAATTTTGGTTGAATAGGGCTAATACATATAGCCCTGGGTTTTAACATGTTTATATTGCATTTAACTGAATATGTGTCAAATAAGACATCTTCTATTTCAATGGTGACTGTTTTTAGCAATTAAAGGGTACGGCTATGGGGGCATCCTTTACCCCCATTTATGCCGACCTTTTTGTGGGCTATATAGAGGAACATCTTATATATGATATCAGTCACAATATTTATATATCAGAAACTGATATATGGAGATGTTTAGATGATTGCTGGCTAATATGGAAATCAGATGAGATATGCTTAAATTAGTTTATATAATATTTGAATGATAATAAGTGGGGTTTCCCCCATACCTGCAAAAGGAAATAAATATACCCAGCATCAATTTTATATAAAAAGGCCATTTATACAAGTTGTTATACAAAAAAAAAGTGGTTTTTTTATTTAGCCTATAATGTCAATCATGGGTATATTATATAGGCAAGACTGAAAACTCAATGAAAAACTTATATATATGAAACATATTAAAAAACAAAACAAAAAGAATGCAAGAATAATGCATACAGGCATTCAACCAATTTATGTCAATAAAATTCTATAAACTTGAGGTGAAAAAGGAAAGGAAAACAAAAGGAAAGGAGAGGGTGAGAAAGTTTCGAGATGATTTGGCAAATTAGATTGACTCTTGTGTATACCCCAGAATAAATGACCATCTCAATTAAATCTGTGCTTGAAAAATTTGGCATCAAACCATGTTAGAAAGAAGAAACAAAGTGGTTCTTATCAATCAATCACTATAGAATTTGTAGATATTTAGGTAGACAGCTTTATATAGTTATTATTTTGTCATGATTTTTATATACATTAATAACAATTTTATGTATTAATGATGTATTTTAGGGAGTTTATACATATATATAAGTTTGCAATTTACAGTCAACTATAATTTGTATGGGATTTTGTTTTTGGATGTTAAGATAGTTAAATCTGTGGATGGTACACTTCAGACTTCATTATTTAGTAAAGAATTTAGCTATAACACTTTGTTGGAAGCTAGTAGTTGTCATCCTTCATATATTATTGACAACATTCCTAAGTCTCAGTTTCTTCGGGTCAGAAGGATTTGCTCATCAGACGATAAAATGTATAAACAAAGTGAGGACCTTATGGAAAGATTTTGTGTAAGGGGATATATGAAATATAGTGCAGCGGGCCCATAACTATGCTTGTTCAGTTGATAGAAATACTTTGTTAACATATAATGTTAAGGAAAAAGGTGAAACAACTGTTGGTGTGATTACTAGTTATGGTAGCAGTACTAAATTGTTTTATGAATTAGTGCATCATCATTGGGGGACACTTATGCTGGATGACAGGTTGGCACAAATGCTACCATCAAGATGTAAGTTTACCTATCGAATGGGTAAACCAATAGGAAATTATTAGAATCATTTTAAAAGGGAGACATAAGGGTGGTATCAAACAATTGTCCCTGGAAGGTAAGCCATTGGTTGGGTGCTTCCCTTGTGGGAACTGCTCGACATGTGAATTTGTGGTTAAAACTAGAGAATTTTCATCTGCTAACACCCCTTGTGTTTTTGATATTCAGTGCTCTGCTAATTGTGTTTCAGAATGGGTAATATATTTGGTGGAATGTTCTTGTAAAGCATTTTATGTGGGACAAACTTTGAGACAAGTTAAATCTCAAGTTTATGAACATTTGAGTGATATACAAAATAAACGTATGTCTATTGCTTTATATAAACATGTGATTGTACATTCTACAGCTAAATATAGATTTACAATAATTGACCGAATAAACATTAGTAGTTGTAATAAAATGGGGCGGCATAGCTTGATGGATAAAAAGGAACGTAATTGGATTATTAAACTTGGGACACTGTTTCCACCTGGCCTTAATGATATGTATTAAATGTTTTATTGGAGTGGGGTTTATATGCAATGTAATGAAGGGCACTGTGTATTGGTTTAACCAGCACTGAAGAAGGCTTTGCTGAAACCGGTATGCTGGTACGGATTATTGGTATTGCAACATTTCCATAATAAAGGATTCTTTACACTGCTGCTTGGTGCTGGCCATTGTTTCTTTATGGATTTTACTAATGAGAAATTACCATGACATATCTTTAAATATTAGGATTATTATTGCTGCATTCTGAGTTTAATTTTTAAACAGTGGAAACACTGGAGTTAGATTGGTACAGTATGTTAGCTGGGAAATTCACAAATATCTAAGCTTTTTAAAGAGATATGAGGACTTCCAAAGCTTTAAAAGTTTTGGGTGTGATCTACTCTATTGTTAGAATATGCTATTATCAGAGCCAGATCCAGCTATAGGTGACCTAGGCAGCCGCCTTGGGCACATTGGCTGGGGGGCTGCCACAAAACTTACATTTCATCTTTAAGAATGCACTCTGCATCCATTACATTTCTTCTTTCAGGATGCACTCTGCATGTGTCCTTAGTAGCATCTGTACATGTGCCTTTGGTATGACACATGCACATTTAAACATTAGAGCAAAGCACGGAATTTCTAAGGACAACAAGCATGGATTTTACCATGGATAACTGAATTGCTGTTCCAGATTCAGAGAACAGGTTATCACAGAAGTGTGTGTGTGTGTGTGTGTGTGTGTGTGTGTGTGTGTGTGTGTGTGTGTGTGTGTGTGTGTGTGTGTATAAAATGCCCCAGTTAGGGATGTCAGGTTGATTAACTCATTGAGGTTCAGACCCAGTACCTTGAATACAGGATCCTTGAGTCTGAATCCTCTACACCACCTGCAAGACTGTCATCAAGTTCATTTCAAGGACTGTTGAGTTTCAATGCATTTTAGAGGACTGATAAGTTTCTGTGCATTTTTAAAGACTGTTGAGTTTCAGAGCATTTCCAAGGGATGCTGACTTTTCTGTACATTTTCAAGGAATATTAGCTTTCTGTAAATTTTCAAGGAATGTTGATTTTCGAGTGAAGAGAAGCTTGCTGTCACTCACGCTAAGCTTATTTTTCATGTGTAACTGTTTTGTTTAGCAAATGGCCATCATCAGTGTTTGTGCTATAACTTTTAAAAGCTCTGTTAGCAGCACAACAGGTAGCATAATTGCTTTTGGGGCAGAAGGCTGTGGGTTCTATTCCCACACCATGTAGACAGAGTGCTGATATTACAATGCCCCCTTTAAAGGGGGATATGAGTGCTGCACTCCCGTGTCCTCCTTTAGATGAAATGCCTAGTAACTATGAACCTGTTGCTGATTTGACAGCCATTCCTGTTGCAATATTACCAGCTTACCAATTTTTTTTAATGTAATATGGGCAGTTTATTCTTCAAGACCACCAGACACTGAATCTGTACATGAAACACTGAAATGTTTTGTTAGCAGCAACCTCTTCATTAGTTATAGATCTCTTTAATGTTGAATTATTCAGATGACTTTTACTTCCGCAGAGATTGTGTATATTGACTGATATTAGTGGGTTTAAATGACAGATGTTTGTGTGGCCTGTGGTTGAACTGTTCTGTAATGGTTAGTATTGTCATTATTGGTTCATATGTTTTGTTTCATTGCTTACTGGAAAAAATGTTCAAACCTACAAATTTAAAATGCACTCTAACAAGTGGTGCTGTATTATACAAGGAATATATTTTAATACAATCAGAATGGTTCAAAGAACAGACACGTATGCATGGTCCAAAAAATGTGTGTATAGTTTAAAAACAGCCCAAAGGTACGTTTAATCTGCCAGATGCATTTTCTTTAAATGTGTGCCTCAATGCATTTTCAATGGATGTGAGTTTCAATGACTGAGATGCTTACTGATCAAGCTAAGTCTGTTTTCATTGTGAGACTGTATTGTTTTGCTTAGCAAATGGCTATTGTGCTGTAAAATTTGAAATAAAAGTTTGAAATATCTCTATCACTGAAGAAGTAAAGCAGAAAATAATATGCACACTGACGGGTTTGAACAGTGTTTATGGTAACTGGGTAGAAGTAATCAAGTAATGGGACACTGGAATGGCTGGGGGGTCCTGATCCAGTACCCTGCCTAGGGCCCTATTTGACCATGATCCAGCTCTGTGTGTTATGTGCAGTTTTGTGGTTTAAACAGTGTTATTTGTTATATATTTTTTCAGTGAATGGTTTGTTAAACAAAGTTCTTGCTCTGAGAAAAAGAAAAAGTCTAAACCACTTTTGCACACTCATGGCTGTGGTTATTAACAAAAAGATTGGGAGTTCATCAGGCATGATGGCATCTTGAGAGCAAAAGGGTGGCTTACTGAGTATCCAGAAAGTCACATAACTGAAACAATAGATGCAACTATAAAGAGAACAGCAAAATCATGACACAAGGTTTAGACAGACTTCCAACTAGGATCAAGAAAAAGGCATAAAAAATGCAGATGGGATTAGTCATAGCACCTTACAGCATGTACCTTGAAAATGAAGGATCAAAAGTCGACTGAAAAAAAGTCATCTTTTTCCTGGCCCCCAGTGTCCACATCGACGCTGGGTTGACCAGCCTTCCTCCTACCCCCTCCCCCAGCTTACTCCAGTGTAGTTGGGGCCGGACCTGGATCTAAGGGCATTCTGGAGGCTCAGCCATCTCTGCTTTCATTTAGTGAGTTTTTTTTTATTTTATTTGCCCTGCCAACTTTCCCTTTCCTTACCCCACACTCATTAATTACATCTGAGGGCAATTCCCCTTTAGACCACACTTCCTCTTAGGGAGCATCACCAACAAGAACCCTCTTCAATAGCACATGCATGTGTATCTCTTCTTGCTGCTCTGTCAGTCATCTGAGCAGCTAATTAAACCTGGGTTTGCTTGGTCATAGTCAGGGCTTTATACCTCTATGCCACTGAGTGGTCAGGAAAAAAAAACATCTTGTTAACATTCTAGAAAACTTGGCCAGAAGGGAACTCAGAAACTGGAGACCAGCATGCTTGACATTGATCCTAGAAAACTAATGGAGGTGCTCATATGAGACAGGCCCACAGTGTTCCTCAGTCTTAATGAGCTGGAGGATCTTTATTACTAAAGGTTCTAGGTGATATTGGTAGTTTAGTATAAACCATTACTAAGACGGGGTCCACAACTGCTGTACAGATGTATAATCCAGTGGATGAAATCTCCAGACATTATCAAGGCTTTTAGTTACATGATCCACAGATAAGTGTCAACTGAGGTTGGGAGAAATGGGATGTCATCAATGATGCAGTGGGTAACAAACTAGCTAATTGGTTAATGATAGATATCACTGGCATGACAGGACCTCCATGTTAAGTTTTTGACTAACAGAGTACCAAAAGGGCGTTTGTTATGCCTGGAACTCTGTTTAAAATTCAGTGTACAAATGGACACCATTAATTGGTCTGTAGGTCTGGGTTGTTTGAGGGTGATACAGCAATAAGGTTTGTTGTTACTAATGAGAGCTTTTATTTAAGAAGGATCTCAGTTGTTATATCAGACAGTTGAATGGCATATGGACTTCAACAGCAAGAAATATAAACTGGTGTATTTAGGAAGAAGAATCCCTAGAGGTACTAATTTCTAGAAATCATCAAGTAAACAGAAGGACCTGAAGATTCACATAACATCTCTTTAGCAAAGTAAAAAGCAAATAAACAACTTATGACTTAATTGTGGAGAGCAAGCAATGGACCTTATAGTTGTTGTTCCACAGTGCAAGAAACTGGTCTGTCCTGACATCACAGTACCCTATATATTTATGATTCATAGTTTCATACAGTTTAGAAGATGGAGTCAGTCCATGGACCATAATCACCTTGCTTATACCCACCCTGATGGGGAAACTTCTAGCTCCAGTAGGGTAAAACCATTCAGGCCCAGGATGAATTTATAACCTCCCTATTGAAAAGTTGGCATGCATAACGCTGAGTGCTGACAGATAAAAAAAAAAAGACTGAAACTGCAGAAGAGCGAATCACTAATATTCCTCTTCTCCTTTAAACGTCCCTCCCTGCACCTTACAGCCACCAAACTTATATATATACTAAATCCATGACCACTGTATCTTGGAGACAAGGAAATATTCTGAGAAATGGCCATCTCAGACTTGGTCTATACACTTCATTTTTTCAACCATTCAGTCTCTATTTTTAAGACTCGCTCATGCTGGTCCCAACATTTCAAAGGGTTACAAAATGTATGGCTTCTACCCCAGTGATTAAGATTTTCCTTGAAGTAAATAAGGGTATATTCCCAATTTATATGTAATGTATGATCATTCCAGAGATGGGGGAAGCAATGAGTTAATAAATATGTCATTACAGCTTCTTTTTTTTATTTGTTGATGGAGATTCAAGTCCTTTATTTGTGTGTTTGTGGAGCCATTTCTTTTATAGAGTTGCAGAAAATCAAACTGGGTTGGGTCCTTAACAGCACCACATGTTAGACATAAATCACCACAAGGGAGTCTATGAGTGTCAGAATACAATATCAGAACTGAAAACCTGTTTTGGCAGCTGACTGTCATTATTATGGAGATCTTTTAGTTAGAAATATCCAGGGTCTTACAGGCTCATAGGCAAGTACTAGGCTAACTATCCCTGCAGCCATTTAAGCCTAGCCGTTGTCTCTTTCTGTGCTTGAATTAACTTATCCCAGTTGGTATTAGTATGGCCTTATCCATTCCATGGCCGATACTTGTATACTATCGCTAGTGAGAATACCTGGGATCATACATACCATAGATAATTTGAGGGAGCTCATGCATGGAATAAACCATTTAGGAGATGACACTTTACATTAGTAGAACATGGGGTAGTCCTCAGGTAAATTTTCTATTACCCATCCATAGATCCAAGTTACACTTAAATATGGAAAGGGATGAGCTTTGCTATACATGGATGGGGAGTCTCTTCCAGAGCAATGGAATCCTCTACAAGATATACATGTCCATACAAACTATTCTGTTGATGATGTGGAAGAGGTTTAGATCCCTAGACTGAGTATTTCTGTTGCCATTTGACTTGCTGATTGTGTATGCCAGATACAGGTCACTTCTTAGCGGCCTTTAGGATACCAAGCATAGTGACATAGCTTTCAGTCAGTCCATGTAGGACACACTGTTCAGGTCTTGTATCCTTGTAGTAAGGTATCTCTGTTAACATTTCAGTTGTTGCATGTAACTGGACAGATACATGCCAAAGGGGGCATTATTCTCAATAATTAGCCTAATAAGGGGTGAGTAAAGGGAGAGAATAACATCTCTAGATCTAGACACAATCCCTTTCTTTATAAGCTGATCAGTATAGAAGGACTCTCTTATGACAGTGGATGCATGCTGGAAGTAAATTAGGTTGCTGTCAACATAAGTTCCTAAATCCCAAACAACTAGGTCAATGTTTAAGGGAATATTCACAATGTGGTAGTTCCCCAATGTAGATGACTTCCCAAAGGATACAATAATGCATTTTTTGGCATTTAGTTTGAGTTCATTATTTTGGCTCCAGTTATTTATTTTTGGACAAATCTTCCTACAGGATGACTAAGTCATTTGGGGATTCTATGACTGCTCCTAGCTTGCAGTCATCTGCAAATAGAGTCAGCCAAAGCCCTTGGGTACTGGCTTTTACTTCAGAGAAGTAGATGCCAAGCATAAGAGACCCAGCACAGGACCATGGGGGACTCCACAAGTGACTGATCCCTTTGTGGAGGTAGCTTCCTTTATTTTTGATCTCTCCCATCCTATCTGTGAGCAGACTCTCAATCTGTCAGGTGATATACAGGGTTATTCCCATTTTATTTAGCTTTTCTACTATGCTTGAGTGGGAGATTATGTCTGAAGCACTGGCCAAATTGAGGTATGCACTGTGTACCATTTTACCTTCATCCATTGCTTTGGTGACCTTTTAAAAAGGGTCCACCAGGTTGAGTAATCATGACCATAGCTAGATGATGTGTTTGGATCAATTCATACCAAAAGGCAAACGTTATATTCTATGATTGGTCTTATCATGACAGAGTATAGAGTAATTATATTTTCTTTTGACCTGGCCAAGATACCTTAAGTTATTAATTTGGATAGCTTGAAAGATTTCCTGACAACTGTTACTAGATGGTAGTCAAAGGATAAGGAGTTGTGTACAAAGGTCCTGAGACCGCTGATGACCATATATCAGTCTGGAGCAATCTGGCACAGTGCCTGTTTGGAGGCTGATATTGAATACTTTCAGCAGTGGTTTTAACAAGTCCTGTTTCAAGCTAGTCAGTAGCCATTCTGGTATGTTATCTGGCCCCATAGATGCAGTGTTCTTGGCCTTGGATAATACCTTGAAGACTTGTTATTGAGAGATTTAAGGAGCATAAATGCAGGCATGTGATCTGGGACTGGTGGGAGGGTGAGGCTTGAGCTACATTTATCTGCTAGCATCTTGGCTATTTCCTCTTGGTCTCAGTAGATGGTTTCATTTACTACTAGCTTTGTGCAGTGTAGGTGCTTGAAATACATAATTACTGATTAATGCAACTCTCAAACAAAACATTAGATAAAGTAATGTGAAAAACATAGCATACTTTGCTGTCCAGTCTAAGGCCTTCAAGTAGTACAACAGTAAAAAACACTTGCCTTGAAGATAAGAACCAATCAGCACTTAATTACAGATGTAGTTCAGCAGCCTCCAATTAAACTCTGTACTCAGCCCCTAGGGGGAAAAGTATTAGTTGTCACAATGTAAATGTGTCTGTTACATAACAATGCTTATCTTAAAAACGTCACTATCACACTGACAAACAGAACTGTATGTAAGACAGTAAGCTGTAACCCACCACTGTTCCCATGAAGAAATGTATGAAAATGTACAGCCATATACCTCAATGTTTCTTAACACTGATATCCCTCACATGTTGTAACAGCCTAGGTTAAAAACATTTAATACCGATCCCCCATAAAATGTCTTACAGGGGCATATAACAGTGTTTTTCATACACTGAAATCTGGACTGCACAAGGTCACACACGTTTTGTCCAGCTGTTGCCCTCATATATATGGACCTACCCCACAATTTGTGAGGGAGTCCACAACATCACAGGAATGATAGCAGGAATGCCAGCACTAAATAATGATAGGCCATTACCTAACAACCTCTTACTGCATGACATCTGGACAAAGTCTAGTATATATGTTAAGGATAGAGGCTGGAACACAGGGCCATATTTGCAATATTGCTGTTATATACTGTGAAAGTTGCTTGTGTTACATGATTGCTTGAAACATACCCTTACTCAAGAATATGAAGTCAGAAACACAAATGGATGTTACCATGTACCGATAGAAATCAATGGAGATAATGCCACTGATATACCTGTGTGGTTAACAGACAAAACATAACAGCCAATCCTCTGGCCATCATGTGGATAGGCCCACAGTTGAGAGCTATGCAGACAGACTGCATTCCATGCAAAACTAGCATGTACACACAAACCCTGTAAAACCAGCAGTATTCAAAGCATATAACAGCAACACTCACACTGTCCGTAGGTCTGGAACCTTATACAAACATGTATTTGGCCTGTGTCTGCAAGTCCTGTTGCTACCTGTTTCTGTAACACTGCTGCCCACATACAGGAAGGATGTCTTACATACAGGAAAGGTAAAGGGACAACGCCCACATGATGTAGTCATTTATAGTAGTGGGTTGCTATGACATTGGCTATTGGAAGTACTACAAATCTGGCCGCATGCAATTAGCAGGTGGAGAACACCAACTGGTACAGCGGCCATCACCTGATCATGGGCATCATCTACAAAAGTCATGCTGCAACCTATACAAACCAGCTCGATCCCTGTAGTGGAGAGAGAGAGACAGAGAGAGAGAAAAAAAAACAAAAAAGGCAAAAACAGAAATAATAGTAAAAAACAAAAATAATACTAAAAAGAAAAAAAAACAAACAAGGGATACATCTTGAAGTGCAACACAAAAAAGAGCATACTAATAAAACAGGT
Organism: Protopterus annectens; assembly: GCF_019279795.1. NCBI lineage: Eukaryota > Metazoa > Chordata > Ceratodontiformes > Protopteridae > Protopterus > Protopterus annectens. Next base: position 699,313,519 of record NC_056732.1, on the reverse strand, counting down.
ATGTAAAACATGTCAGCATGTAATTGAATGTAGTACTTGGTCTGTAATAATGGGACAGATGATTCTGAAAGCTTGATATGTGCCATCAAGACTTGCTGTAATGATGTCCTGCTGAACAACAGCTATGGACATAGCATCTGCCCCTGTGGGCAGTGGGCTATACCTGTCAACTGTGCAGATCTGCACAGAATGAAAAGATGTAAGCCATCATAGTGTTTGTTCTGTTCTTCCAAACATGTATATAAGTCTGGCAAATAACTGAAGGTGGAAGTAATGAAGTCATGATAGACACATGAGGGTCAAACCCCACCACCTTCAGAACAAATGTGCTAATGTGAAATGTATCATGCACAAACTTCATAGGTTTGTAATAGGCCTATCTATGATCTGTCCCTATATATCCACTCCTAATGTTATGCTGTGTCCACAGGTAAACTCTGTGTAGTAGTAAGGCAGAACAGTGCAGCAGTTGGGGAAGGAGGTTCAGAGTGTGAACATGATGTCTGAAGGCACTCTATTTATATATATATATATATATATATATATATATATATATATATATATATATATATATATATATATATATATTTAGACATGTATGTCTACATATATACAGACACAGAGATATATCTATACATAAATATATATATATATATATATATATATATATATATATATATATATACAGACATGTATGTGTACATATATACCAACACACACACACACACACACACACACACACACACACACACACACACACACATATATATATATATATATATATATATATATATATATATATATATATATATACATTTCTCCTACTGTTGAATGACTGTGCTGCATTGCAGCTCAGATGGCTTACTGGTAAATTGATGTGGCTATGGTGTGCAGGGTCCTGGGTTACACACTTGCAAGAGCTGATAATGTATTTGCTGGCCAGAACAAGGGCTGTGGATACAGAGTGATTATGACACCCATTGTTGTGAGTGTGAAATGGACAGTTACGTATGGTGTGACATTTGTGACAGGTTGCCCTTTTTGTGTTAAGGTAAGAGTGGGATTTTTGGGAAGGATAACAGGTACATATGGGGAGGTAGGTTGGTTCAGAAGACAGACATGACAGACAAGACAGCATACAGGGATGGTATATGACACATGTGGTGGGGAAACACCTTGGACAGGGAGGGGTGTTTGGAAATTGGAAGCCCCCAAATGGAAACAGTGGGACTGAAGTCCCCACCCATGGGCAGTCACCACTGCACCTTCACAGCCCTGAAGGTGGCTATGCTGCGGGCTGAGCAGAAGGGGCAGGCAGGACTTAACATGTGTCATGAGGTTCTCAAGGTGGTGTAGCAGATACCACAATTCTCTGCAGAGCTCCCTATGCACCAGACCCTGGACCTGACTTCAGGTTACAGGATCCTGTCTGTGCGCGCTCCCAGCAGGGGGACAGGCCACATCCCCTGAGGTGGTTCCACCTGAAGGTATTGCAGGACCAGCAGATGATGAGGTCCTGGGTTGGGTCCCAGACATGCTGTGGCCTGGTGCCATGACCAGATGAGGTGGGAGAGGTGGTTCTTCTGGGAACAGCCTTCTCAAATGTGCTATTGTGTTGCAGTTCTAGAACATATGTGGGTAGTAATAGTCAACACAATCCAATATTAGTTATAACAGCATGCATACATATTCCCAGTAACCCAAAACACCAGATTTGGAACATTTGCATAGCAAACAGAACACATGCATATATGGAACCACAGTGGCCATTACAATGGCATGCAGGTTACATTGTTAGCAACAAGCCAACAATGATAGTGTTTCAACATGGAACATGAATAGAAACACATTTCAATATGTGTTGCACAATAGGATATATGTCCCAACAGTAGGTTTGGTGTAAACATACCCATTGATGTGTGTGTTCAGATTAGTTATGCAGATATGGTGGGGGAGAGAGATGTCTTAACAACTATGATATCCTTGCAGTATGAGGTCCTCAGACCTTTTTACCTGTTTATGTCATGCAGGTATCATCTCAAAAGACCGACTTCCGGTGTTTACTCCACAAGATAACATTATCATAAACTTCATAGTGCATCACCATGGAACCCTCTTTGGGCATATGGCCCATGATCTGCAGGAGAGGACTGCCGTGTGGAACAAGCTCATCCACAGAGTAAATGATGTCGGCCTGCACAACCGCAGTTATGAGTAGGTGCAACATTGTTGCACTGACCTCATCCGCCATGCCTGTCAGTGTGCTGCTGCAGTTTGGAGTGACCAGCTAGCCACAGGTGGGGGTCATGCTATCCAGCCCCCAATGACACATTTGGATGAGCTCCTTGCCCGGCTTGGGGCACATGCCCGCCAGCAAAGTCAAGAACCGGAAGATAGCATTGTTTGTTCTGTTCTTCCAAACATGTATATTAGTCTGGCAAACAACTGTAGTTGGAAGTAATGAAGTCATGATAGACACATGAGGGTTAAACCCCACCACCTTCAGAACAGATGTGCTAATGTGAAATGTATCATGCACAAACTTCATAGGTTTGTAATAGGCCTATCTACGATCTGTCCCTATATATCCCCTCCTAATGTTAGGCTATGTCCACAGGTAAACTCTGTGTAGTAGTAAGGCAGAACAGTGCAGCAATTGGGGAAGGAGGTTCAGAGTGTGAACTTGATGTCTGAAGGGACTCTATTTATATATATATTGGGTGGCACAGTGGTGCAGTGGTTAACATTGTCACCTCACAGCAAGAGGTTCTTCTCTCGATTGGGATTCGGTGTGCTCGTGGTGCCTTCTGTGTGTTCTCCTGTGGGTTTCCTGGTGTTCTCTCCGGGTCCGGTTCCACACCTCCGGTTCTGCCACATTCCAAGAAGACACTCCTCCGCTATTCATTTCTGAAACAGGCTCAATAAATATATATATATATATATATATATATATATATTTAGACATGTATGTCTACATATATACAGACATATAGATATATATATATATATATACATAAAAATATATAAATATATATATATATATATATATATATACAGACATGTATGTGTACATATATACCAACACACACACACACACACACACACACACACACACACACACACATATATATATATATATATATATATATATATATATATATATATACATTTCTCCTACTGTTGAATGACTGTGCTGCATGCTCAGATGGCTTACTGGTAAATTGATGTGGCTATGGCGTGCAGGGCCCTGGGTTACACACTTGCAAGGGCTGATAATGTATTTGCTGGCCAGAACAAGGGCTGTGGATACAGAGTGATTAAGGCACCCATTGTTGTGAGTGTGAAATGGACAGTACCGTATGGTGTGACATTTGTGACAGATTGCCCTTTTTGTGTTAAGGTAAGAGTGGGATGTTAGGGAAGGATAACAGGTATATATGGGGAGGTAGGTTGGTTCAGAAGACAGACATGACAGACAAGACAGCATACAGGGATGGTATATAACACATGTGGTGGGGAAACACCTTGGACAGGGAGGGGTGTTTGGAAATTGGAAGCCCCCAAATGGAAACAGTGGGACTGAGGTCCCACCCATGGGCAGTCACCACTGCACCTTCACAGCCCTGAAGGTGGCTATGCTGCGGGCTGAGCAGGAGGGGCAGGCAGAACCTTTACATGTGTCATGAGAGCCTCAAGGTGGTGTAGCAGATCCCACAATTCTCTGCAGAGCTCCCTATGCACCAAACCCTGGACCTGACTTCAGGTTACAGGATCCTGTCTGTGCGCACTCCCAGCAGGGGGACAGGCCGCATCCCCTGAGGTGGTTCCACCTGAAGGTATTGCAGGACCAGCAGATGATGATGAGGTCCTGGGTTGGGTCCCAGACATGCTGTGGCCTGGTGCCATGGCCAGATGAGGTGGGAGAGGTGGTTCTGCTGGGAACAGCCTTCTCAAATGTGCTATTGTGTTGCAGTTTTAGAACATATGTGGGTAGTAATAGTCAACACAATCCAATATTAGTTATAACAGCATGCATACATATTCCCAGTAACCCAAAACACCAGATTTGGAACATTTGCATAGCAAACAGAACACATGCATATATGGAACCACAGTGGCCATTTCAATGGCATGCAGGTTACATTGTTAGCAACAAGCCAACAATGATAGTGTTTCAACATGGAACATGAATAGAAACACATTTCAATATGTGTTGCACAATAGGATATATCTCCCAACAGTAGGTTTGGTGTAAACATACCCATTGATGTGTGTGTTCAGATTAGTTATGCAGATATGGTGGGGGGAGGAGAGATGTCTTAACAACTGTGATATCCTTGCAGTATGAGGTCCTCAGACCTTTTTACCTGTTTATGTCATGCAGGTATCATCTCAAGAGACCGACTTCCGGTGTTTACTCCACAAGATAACATTATCATAAACTTCATAGTGCATCACCATGGAACCCTCTTTGGGCATATGGCCCATGATCTGCAGGAGAGAACTGCCGTGTGGAACGAGCTCATCAACAGAGTAAACGATGTCAGCCTGCACAACCGCAGTTATGAGTAGGTGCGACATTGTTGCACTGACCTCATCCGCCATGCCTGTCAGTGTGCTGCTGCAGTTTGGAGTGACCAGCTAGCCACAGGTGGGGGTCATGCCATCCAGCCCCCAGTGACACATGTGGATGAGCTCCTTACCAGGCTTGGGGCACATGCCCACCAGCAAAGTCAAGAACTGGAAGATAGCATTGTGAAGGTGGGAGTTACCCACACAATGGATGAGGAGTGTGCAGGTAAGGCCCCAGGGCACATTAGTAGACCACTGTTGCTTATCCATCCTCATCTGTAAAGTATCTTCATGCATATGTTATATAACATAGTCAGTCGCTGCAGTGTAGTAGTGAACAGATGTGCATAATCTGTAGTATTGTGGGTTTGTACTGTTGATGTACTGAAATGCTGCTCCCACCCTGTATCAATGCCAGGGGTGTGGCTACTGACATCACATCTCTCACACAACTATGTAGCTCCCTCTGATATACCCCTGGGCAGCAGCCTGTAGCTGGTGAGTATGGAGGCCTTTTTTCAGGTTTGCCAATACACTGGCCATGTTATGGCCATGGCATTTGCCATGCACACATTTAACACACCTATCCATAATGCATGTTGTGCATGTTCACTTATTGTTGCTGTTAACTGCACTGCATCACAGTGGTGACCATGGTGGCATATCTGAAGGGTATGTAAAAGTCCAGCAGTATAACTAACAACCTGTCAGTGCAAGCTGTGTGGACAGAGATGAACATAATGGTGGGACACATGGCCTACAGTAGGGACATGTCTGAAACCTTACCCTTATGCAGTGGCTACAACATTGAGTCTATATACAAGTATTACAATGGCAACTGTTACAGATCTACACAACGGTATATCACAATACCACATTCCACAAATTCTACAACCTGTAATCTGATTCTAACATGAGCAATAAATGTATAAGATGGAATCCTATGTTAGGAAAACAAATATGGAGAATACATACCTTAACAAACAATAGAAGCATATGTGTGCACACACTCCAAATAACATATTGTGGAAGCAGCTTTTGAAGTACTGCAGCATTCACTCGTCTTGAGTATGTACCTTCCATCAAATATGGTTCTTCAGTGTCACACTAAGTAATGTTCTGCTGTCCAAGAAGTATGTCCATGACATTTGCCCACTCACCTGCAACAGAGGCAGCCATGGCTTGCACACATCTTACAAACCATGGAATGGATCCCATATCCAAAAGGTAGCACTCAGGAATGGGAGATGTACCTTTACCTCTCCATTGCATATACCATGGCAAATATGTATGTGACGATGAAGTATGGGACACCATTAGTGTAAATAATAAACAGATGCGCATCCAAGACAGATGACATCATATGTTGCAAACTGGTCACGGAGGCTGTCCAGACACATGCAGCAACACTGGGGTCTTAAAGGAATGTCTAGAAAGTACTGCCTGTGCAGTACCTGTGTCAACACTTACCTGGACTCTGCATAAGTGTGGCCTATGGGTTAGGGTAATCAGATGGAAGAGTTGTTCCACAGGAGACATCATCCAGGGATCTCTACAGGTAGCATATGCATAACATCAAGTCTCCCAAAGGCATCTGTTGCAATGTGTAATTGTATACTGAGACCAAGGCTGAAACCTACAGACAGTATTAATAAAGATATATTTGCTGCACAAGCAACACCTCACTCTACCTTAGGCCCACCATCCCCATCTGTATCTTGCTGGTGCCAGTGTATACCCGTAGGTTTGCTGTTCATTAGAAGGAACTAGGCCGGTAGACATGGTATTCTGAATTTGGGACACTGCAGAATGACACTCACGTGTGGCCCATAGTTGTCAAGCATCTGCAAAAAGGCTGAGGATGGGGAGGGGTGTCATCCTGAAACACAACAGTGAACTGAAGCATACATCCAAACCTCACTAAGAATGGCTGTATCTGAACACAGTCAAGGTCATGCATTGTGCCAAACATAACCCTGACTTCACAGCAATAGGGAAGGCACTGTATGACCTCCAAAGACTGCGCACATGAGCAGACCTTGCAATTTGGCAGTGCATGGGGACATTTGTAGGTCAGAGTAACCAAATAATGGCAAGTGAAGATGGGCCATGCTAGTATACACCTTCCAGGAATAGTGACTGCTGTAGTTCACTTAACAGGTGCTGCAACAAACCATCGTGTTAAGGGTTTGTACACTTATGCAGCCCACATATTGTATGCATCCCAATCAACACCTGCACAACTAACACATTTGTTTGATACTGCATTTGACTGCACAGGTCATATGTCACATATCAGGTGTGTGTAATGTTAACATATGCAGTATTGTGGCCCCATGGCATATCAGGGAAGAGGGTGGCATGTCAATAAGGGTGTGTACACTCCTCATAGCCACAGTAAGCTTTGTAGGTTGTCAGTATAATTGGATTTTATTGCTCATACATGCACTGCTGATGATGACATCTGCAACTTGGACGTCAGGCATTCACATATCAACCCAGGTATGTGTCAGGCAAACACATAGGGGATGTGAGCAACAGGGCAATCATAACTGCCGCACTTATACTCATTCAGCAATGGTGTGTAAACTTGTGAGGTATGGTGCACAGTACATGGCAGGGTGCTGAACAGGTGCACAGCAATACTGTGTACATGGGTGCAGTGTGTTCCAGGAGAAGGGGCATCACCTACTAACACAACTCATGCATCGCAGAGATGTATAATGTTGGTAACAGGGATTGAGTATAGCTGCAGTGCATGCTGTTGAGTTCCATATGTCATGCATGTTAACAGTTGGGTAATGAGAGGTGTGTGTGTGTGTGTGTGTGTGTGTGTGTGTGTGTGTGTGTGTGTGTGTGTGTGTGTGTGTGTGTGTGTGCACATGTGTGTAGAGGTAAGCAGTGACATGCAGGTCTTAAAGTACATTTTCTGTTTTCCCCTCACAGGTGGTGAGGTTGGTCAGGGTCCCTCCTACAGGCAAAATGATGTCAGTGTCCATACAGACTCTGACAATGATGATAGGTATGGTGCACAGGTGAAGTTGTCAGGGGCTGAAGCTGTGCCATCATTTGACATCCCATTGTTATCCACCCCATCTCCGCACACAGTCACATTGCCTATACATACCCCATCACCAGTGGCCATAGATGAGGGACAGTTGGTGGGTGGTGGCATGGGACAGGACAGTGTGGGGACTATGGCAAGTGTGTCTGTACACAGCAGCCATAGCCGGATGACCGGCGAGGTACCACACAGGCAGATGTACAGGGGTGCTCATAGGAGGGCTGCTGGCCATCATGCCCCTGGCAGAAGTGCCACAGCAGGTGTCACCAGATGCATATTTTGGGCCTTCATGGAGGCACAGGCACATAAGAAATGTTATACCAGACAGGGTCTGTGGCTCCAGAGGGATACTCATTCTGCTGTTATTGACAACGTGTGATCTTGCAGGTGCCCACCATTATTTTGCAGAGGTCCTGGATAGATGGTTGGATGGGATGGTGGGAATCCTCAACCTTGAAATGTCCATGTTAGAGCATATGGTGTGAATAGGGCATCAGCAACATGGACATAGGTCAGCAACACCAACAGGTGGAGGTCTACGTGGACATGCAACAAGTCAGAACCGCTCCCATAGTGGCAGTACCAGCACCAGCATTGTAGGGGGGTGCTGTCCACAGCACAACATAGCAGGCCACATGCACGTGGCCTTGGCTGGTCCCAAGAGGGTCCCAGATCCAGCGGACATGTGTCATCATCAGGGGAGAGTAGGATATCTGGCCTTGTACCTGGTAGTGCCCGTGGAACACCTGGCAGACACTGTTCTCGTGCCCATGGCTGGAGATGGTAAACTGCACACCCTGCCATTTAAAGTCTGCAGCTGTCCAACAAACCCCTGTATAGGGCAGCCATATGGCTGAACTGTGTGCATACACACACACACACACACACACACACACACACACACACACACACACATTACCAACACAGCTAGGGCACCTCCATACCTACACACACCACATCCGCATTGTCTAATTAATAACAAAGCACTCTAACACACATACATGATGTCAACCAAATGGCTCAGCCTAGGTCGCTGGAAAACCCACAACACACCCTGTGCAGATGATGATACCTGTGCCACATCCCTGTCATCCATACCATTGGTGCAGGGACAGGCTAATATGGTTCTAATGCACAGGTTGAATGTACTAAGGTGTAGCAATGTAATGCTGTGTAGCATGTTTTCAGCAGGAAAGTTTAATACTTACATGTCAGGATGTGTATCTGTTCAACCATGATGCATTATAGCTGTTATTAACACTGACTGATAGTGGTCTCCATAATGTATTCACTTTGTGTTGTAGGTGTCTATGTGTCAGCAGGATGTTGGTCTGCTGTTTTTCCTACAAGGGATATGGCACTGTGCTGACACATTGACTGTGTCATATCATATCCTGGGTACAGCTGAATACAAGTAACAGGTCTGTATAAGTGATACTGCATGTGCCACATGGCTGGTAGGTCTGAGGGTTGTATACAGGTGAGTGCATGATGGCTGATGTCAGCAGCCCTTCTATAGTGGACAATGCTGAGTGTACTGGGTGGCACACACCATATGTTTGTGTATAACACACACACACACACACACACACACACACACACACACACACACACACACACACACACACACACACAGGCTTTGGGGTTGATGCAATACACAGAGAATACTGTACACATGGAAGTACTTAATTTTGCAGTGAACCCATTTTAGCCTATGTAATTCCACCAAGACATAATTGGCAAAACATCACATCAGTAAATAATCAGTCTGCTACTTGAATGTCATTGACAATGGTACTGGCAGGGTATATGTCCCCCTCCCAAATGTAGTGCAATCCTGGTGTTGGTAAACATAGGTGTGCTGGTCTGGGTGACACAGCCCTTCACTTTGGAAAGTGTGGGGTGGTGTAGAGCCGCACATAGTGTGAATGATGACTACCTAACCTGTTAACATATACTGTATAGTACCTCACAAGAGAAAAGCAGCCACACCAGTCCAGTAGCTTAGGGCCAAAAGAGCTCACAATCAGGCGAAAATGTCCCACAAACCAATTTATTAACGTGTAAAACTCCTGCAATAGGCAACACACACATTTTCGTCTCTCAGGAAGACTTCATCAGATACATCAATTTCCTGTTTGCACTCAGATTAAATACTTAGTTGCAAAACACTAATTAATTAATTAATCCATTTAACAAGGGTAGGTCAAAAAACCTAGTTTCAAAACATTTTCCTAAAAGGTGTGTGAATGCACAAGCACAAATACTTAAAATACATATATCTAAATTTCACAACTTAAAATAAAAAACTATAAACATAGAATTAATTAAAAATCTTGTTGAAAACGAAACAAATTCAACTTACATATTGAATACTAGATATACAAATATATTTGCATTTAAAAAGTTGTATATGTGTAAATATATTCTAAAAATAATACACATTAGGAACATTTTACTTGATATACTGTGCCCTAATTTTCAAATATGGAGCAATCGAGATGGATTCATTAAGACCAGGGGATTTGTTGGCTTCCAACAAAATCTGCCAGTATGTTTCTTTATGTGCAAGACGAGCCTCCCATGGACCCCCCCTAATACGAGCCTCCCATGAACCCCCCACACACAGGCTTTGGGGTTGATGCAATACACAGAGAATATTGTACACATGGAAGTACTTAATTTTGCAGTGAACCCATTTTAGCCTATGTAATTCCACCAAGACATAATAGGCAAAACATCACATCAGTAAATAATCAGTCTGCTACTTGAACGTCATCGACAATGGTACTGGCAGGGTATATGTCCCCTTCCCAAATGTAGTGCAATCCTGGTGTTGGTAAACATAGGTGTGCTGGTCTGGGTGACACAGCCCTTCACTTTGGAAAGTGTGGGGTGGTGTAGAGCCGCACATAGTGTGAATGATGACTACCTAACCTGTTAACATATACTGTATAGTATTACAGCAGACTTTGCGTGGGGATACGCACAGCAATAACCCCAGTGAGGGTGGTTGTGTCTACAACATTGACAGCCAACTATGTATACCAACTCCAGTATCGCTGTACAGCTATACAGTGGAGAAGAGGGCATTTGTACATCTACTACTTGTTTTGATGGAATGAATTTCCATGACATGATTCCTTTGAAATGTTAGCATTTGCCAGTCAGTTCTCGGACAGATGACATTCTGAGACATGTATATTCTGCAAACTGAAGTAGATCCCTTCACATACACACACACTTACTTGGCAACACTGAGAGTAGAACCCCCACCTAGGTAATTATTGCTACTAATGTGTTTGGCCTTAATTGCAGACACCACACAGATTTTAGGATGAGGTATGTGCCAAGTCTCTTGTTAAGTGAGGAACATCACCAGGCCTTGTACAGTATGGTAATGGGAGATGTACTGGGTGTTAATGGTCAATACATAGTATGCCATACTGTCATGTACACATTGACAAACACATAACAGTCATAGAGACATTTGAGAGACCTGGGTTATTAAGTGCTAACTACCTTGTCAGTGAGTTCATTTTGTTACAGATAATTTGCACACAGCACTTGCATCATTGGGCTGGATAGTGTACTCAGTTACCTGTATGGTTGATGGTGACAGTGACCCTCATACAGTGGACCTTGGGACATGTACTGGAGGTACCATGGTGTAAAGACAGTATACCCAGCACCCACACCCCACATTGGATATTTTACTCACTGAAGCCCATGATAATACTCTGACATACCCACAATCGCACATTGACCAGGACTGCAATACAATCCCTTGTCTAGCTCATCAGTGCTACTACAGGGATATGCATTTATTGCACATGCCACAGGGATAGTAGGGTGAAGGTTTGTCATGGCTCTCCTAATGTCAGCAACATAACTATGCCTTATACTGTATGGCCAGGTGTATTGTATTTGGAGAATGTGGCCTCAGAATGCTGTATCCTACAAGTATACACACTTGCATACATACACACACTTGCCAGGGCTCAGAGGGTAACTCATGCCTATCTAACCATTTGTACAACACTGTTGTTCTGGTACTGCAAGCTCCAGGTAGCCCAGAGGGTGAAGAGTGTGACAAGGTACATTTAATGTGCATTACAGCAGCAGCCATTTCAAACTATGGCAATGGGAGGTGTAGTGTATGAGAAGGTCCTAAGGGTATTATCAACTGCAGGTTTACAAACACACAGACACTGTTATTGTCAGCAAAGCACACTGACACATTTGCTAGTACTGGGGTCCATAGGTGCAGGTGTTCCTAGGTGTGTACCAGGATATTGTCCATGGAGAGATTAGAAGAGTAGGGGATGTGGGTACAGTGGTATCATGCCACCTGACATTTGTCAGCAGGCTATCTATCAACTGATTGCCAAAGATTCCAAAGACAACCACAAGGCATTCTTTAACTATGTCAAGAATCTAAATGGCAATCCTCAGATCTGCTCTGAGCTAAAACAGAATGGCATTAAATGTACTGATCTCAAGGATATTGCCAATATCCTGGCAGATCGATTCAGTGCCAACTTCACCGCCCTCTCTCCCCCTAAATAGCCCATCTCAATACCAGAAGATTGCCAAATTCTGGTAATAACGGCCACACAGGTAAAAAAACGCACTCTCCAAAGCTAAGAATACAGCATCCATGGGACCAGATGACATCCCGGGCTGTGTACTACATGAACTACAATACGAAGTGGCACCTCACCTAAGTGTCATGTTTAATCATAGCCTCACCTCAGGTTTCATGCCCACTGAGTGGTGCAGAGCTACAGTTATCCCACTCCACAAGGGGGGATCCACCTTGGATCCTGGAAAATACCATCCCATCAGTCTGACAAGCCTTATCTGCAAGATCATGGAGCGTATTATCATGGAACTTATAAACAAAGACATTGGCAACCTTCAAACACTGGACCCCACCCAGTTTGCATTCGTGAAGGGCCGATCTTGTCTCCTGAACCTGATTGACTTCTTCAAATCAGTCTCCAGAGCCATGGACAAGGGTAAGGTGGTCCACACAGCCTATCTAGACCTTGCCAAGGCATTTGACACCACCCCCCACTCCGGAATCATAGATAAACTTACTAAGCTGGGCATTAATCCCTACATCACCCAATGGGTTGCTAACTGGCTTACTGATAGATCCCACATTGTAAAAGTAGCCGACTCCAAATCCAGCTCCAGACAAGTGACAAGTGGAATACCTCAGGGTTCGGTCCTGGGACCGCTCTTGTTTGGCATCTACTTCCCTGAAGTACAGGTCAACACTAAGGGACTCTGGATAACAAAGTTCGCAGATGACTGCAAACTGGGAGCAATTATTGAATCCCCAAATTATGTGGATACTCTACAAAAGGGCCTTACAGAAACAGATGCTTGGTGCCAGAGCCATGGGCTCAAGCTCAATGCCAAGAAATGTATAGTTATCCCCTTTGGGAAAAAACATGTATCCATGAATTACCATATAGGTGGCAGTACACTAAACACCGAAAGTGTGATAAGAGACTTAGGGACACAGGTGAGCAGTGGTCTCACCTTCGATAACCACATTGCCACAACAGTCAGGAAATCCTTCTATGTGGCACACCTCATCACTAACGGCTTTTCATCCAGAAAAAAGGAAGTCATTGTCCCACTGTACTCATCCCTCATTAGACCCATTATAGAATACAATGCCCCATTTGGTATGTACCTCTCAAGACATCTGCAACAACTGGAAAGGCAGCAGAAATACCCCACTAAAAGAATCACAGGCCTAAAGCAGATGCCCTACGCTGACTGCCTTAAAAAACTCCAGCTATACTCTGTCGCACATCGTCTACTCAGAGGCAATCTCTGCTTAACATACAAGTCCATGTCAAACCCAGAGCTGTTGGACATGCTACACTTAAAGAAATCCCAATCCCTCAGAGCCACATGCTCCAGGGATCTAAACCTTGTCATCACAATAAACAAAACATGCTGGAGAAATAGGTTCCTGACCCAGAGACTCCCCAGACTCTGGAATAGATTGCCCATACATGTCAAGCAGAGTGCCTCTTTGGTCCTCTTCAAAAGGAACCTTGACAATTGGATGGGAGAAAGGAAATTCACCCCGGGGATCACGTCTGTTGTCCTGCTAGACAGGGGTCCAGGGAAGTAAATAGTGTGGGAAAAAATAGCCAGGGAATTGTTATGGCTAGGTTTGTATAGGCCCTAGGGCTAATAGCCTAGTAACAACCTATGAACCTATGATGCCATGTGGGTGATCCTCAGGGTAACAGTTAAATGCAACATCCAATCATCTGGTTGTCTCTTGCAGAGGGCCAGTGAGGTGCTCCAGTTGACATGTATGCAACATATATTACATAACATGGACAGTGTCTGGGTTGGAGACCAGTACCCAAGCATGTTCTGTTGACTGTGGTAGTCTAGTTGAGGTATCCATGGCATGTGGTGTATACAGGACAGGGTTTCCTAGCTGTGGCATTCATAACACAGCTGGGCAGACATGTTAGTGTCAGTCAAACACAGATTGCCTGTGAGCAGCCCAGATGGATACCTGACATATGCACATCCGTACAGAGGACAGATAGAAATCAGCTAGCCAATAGGTTATGCATTAGGATGAATGTTTTGACAGATAGATGTCTAACACTGATAGGTATGCCATTACTACATGACAGCTGCCCTCAATGACATGTCCTATACACATAGTAGTCTACAGTTAACATTCACCTATCAGATCAATGTCCAGTAGCAAGTACTTAATAACACACAGCTCACACACCAAGAACACGATAGTCAGTACTCAGAGTCCAGCTTTGCATGCAGGGGTGTATGGTTCCAGTACTGCAATCTGTAATCTACTCTTATTTGGGAAAGCACTGTTAACAGTAGTAACGTAATGATACAATACATGCAGGTGTGACTGCATATAATCTGGGATACTACCCATGTATGAAACACATACAAAAGGAAAAGATTGTTGTACTAGCCATATATACTCAGTTGCCCCAGACAATATACTCACACCCCTTGCTACTGTAATGACAGCACATAGAAGCATGTTATGTACATGGAATTAAATACACTTATTAAAGATGTCATTACCCTGCTATTTTATCAGACTGGAATGTGATCACTGATTACCAAGACTAAGCTATGCTTAATAGGTGTAACCATTGCTTAAATGTAAATGCTAAGCTGATTTGCGCACTGGTAAGTGGTGAAGCCTACGCATTGTAAGCAGCTATTCATTTAATTGTACGTTAGCAGTGCTTACCATCAGGCAAACCCACTTAAAGCTGCTCAAAACTGCCTTAACCACTCTGTATCTAATAGTCCTTGTTCTGCCTAGCAACAAAATAAACAAGACAAAAGCACCAAATATTTAAACTTGCAGTGGCGCCACTGCAAGTTTAAATATTTGGCACTTTTTCTTGTCAGTTTCTCTGAAGAAGTTACTGTCTTAACAGTAACGAAAACATTTGTCTTTGTGAAAATAAACTTGCGTTCAGGATACTATTTTGGGACTACCGTGACTACCTGTGGATTACCTGATTACCTGTTTTTCTTGGTCTTTGGCTTTTAACAAAATAAACAACACTTGCAAGTCTTGAACCCAGGACCCTGTACACTATAGTCACAGCAGTTACCCACTAAGCCATCACAGATGTGAAAATGGTTTTTTTTCCAATATATCTGTCAGTACACATACTGAATAGTATTGAACAACTGCTTAGACTTCTACAATTGTGTAGTATTTGTTAGTGATATTAGTGTTGAATCAAGTATGTTGTTATATCTAAATATGGTGTGATACATCTGGGAAGGTATATATAACAGTAATGTCTACACATAACAATGATATATATATATATATATATATATATATATATATATATATATATATATATATATATATATATATATATATATATATATATATATATATATATATATATATATATATATATATATATATATATATATATGTTGCAACTTCTTAGTGCAAGAGGATGTCATGTAAGTATTGCAGGTATAAATGTGAAATGTTGCTGCAGTAACAGGGGTTGTGTTAACAGACAGGTGTGGAAAGTCACTTCTGATACTGACATGTATGCCATCAGTTACTGAAAGACATCATAAGATCATCATAGTGAAGTACCACACAAATCACAGTAATGATCCTGTGGAATACTGCAGAGATATGACCAATAAATTTGGACAGTCTGACACAATCTGGTCAGTGCAGAGGTACACACAGAACTCCTTAGTGCAAGATGTGTGGACCAGGACTGACAAAGTGGATGTTTACAGCCATGTGAATGGGGATATCACAAAAATACTGGAATAGATAAGCTCACACAGTTGATGCAGTCACACACTCCTGTTTGTCCTAACACATATTAACCGGAGGAGCAGAGGTCCCAAGCCCACATACTTCACACTACTTGGTGACATGCATCTTTACACCATCCAACTGCTTTTTCAGACATACACAACAGTTATGGTGGCCAGGCAACAGTTCATCTGACAAATATCTGGACATAACATCACACTAGGTAAATACACTGAGCTGCTAGGCATCTCACAAAGCACTGTGCAAACTACAGGCAGACTGCCACAACACTGACCCAAGTTTCCTATGGGGGAATACACATGTACTTGCAAATATAGCAGGCACTGCAGGCATGTAACAGCATGGAGTAACAGACACCAGTGTGAAAGTGCATACCCACAACCAATCTAAACACAGTCACAGTCACATTATGGTAAGCCTAAGTAATATTACAGTATATGTACTGTGTGAACAACACCGACCTCATATGAGCCACTCACACAGTAACCCTACATATACTGGGCCAATACACAGTGTAGTCTGATGCCTGACTGTGGTATGGGACATGTGTCAGTCTGGCCCTACATTCATGTATGCTGATAGGGTACCATAAACTGGAGCAGCATGCAACATCAGATAGAACGGGACCAAGGACAATGACATCTACCACAGTCTATACACAGGCCAAGTAACATATTCACAATACACACTCTGTCAACAATCACCATAAGTACACAGACCTCACAACGGTACACACTACAACAGAATTCCCAGGTTTTGTTCTCAGATATGAGGCCTACTATACATAACATGTCTAGCACTCTGATATCTCACTTGCTTTTTACCAGGTATGATGTCAGTAAATAATGATGTACTGTACATATGCACCTATTACTGCATGACATACGGAAAAAGGGTGACAGACTTGGGGGACAGAGGCACAAACACATCACTGATATTGACATATTGCTGTGCTAATCTGAGAAATTTCCTGGTGTAACAGGGTTTGTTGTGACATATCTCTTCTGAGTCAGTAACTCACATGGATGCCACCATGTACTGACTGCAATCATCAGTGTATGCTACTGCATATCTAAATATGGGAAATGTGTGAGTAACACAACACATGTAAGACTCAAACTCTGGACAGCCTGCACATAGCTCTGTATGTGAGAGTTTCATCAACCACATAACACTGTCATGCCAGACTTTAAATCATGTAGAACAGCCATATCTGCACAAACCCTGTTAAACCAACGTTACTTCAAATGTAGGACAGCAATACTTACATTCTGTCACCACATCTGGAACATCCCCCTCCTGTTATTTGGCCTGTCTGCACAGTGTATGTTGTAAGAGGTATTTCCACCTACCCTCTGTGATGCTGTTTGTCAAACACCCACATGAAGTCCTGCTCACAGTGAAGGAAAAGAGCCAACACCCACATGAAGTGCTTAGTTATAGGAGTGTGTTTCCATGCAATTGAGTATAGGAATAATACCACAGCTGTTCCCCATGAAATTAGCAACTGGGGGACTGCAATTCATGCACAGGCCATCAGCTGATCATGAGCATTCCTTACAAAACTCAAGCTGCTGCCTATGCAAAACAGATGTATTTTTCCACATCCACCAGAGAGAGAGAGATAAAGTAAGAAAGGAAGGGTATAAGAGAGCAAGAGCCAAGTGTGCTTGTGTATGATCCTTGGGCGAAGAGCGGTATCTGGGTAATATAACAGTTGCCCATATTGTTTACTACTCCATACTGCCACATAGTAATTGCACATGGCTGTACACATTTATGGCTGAGGATTGTCTACAACAACCTCTACAGTGTTTGAAAACTGTTAGCCTTGTGATGTGGACAATGGGACAAACAGGTCCTCAATATAATGATGTAGCAAAACCCACACTGCAATGGATCCTGTTAGTACACACTCACCCCAACACCCACACAGGATACTGATGACACACTCACAAACACACACTTAACTACTGAGTTTCAAACCCCTACTTGACTATGTATTGTTATTACAGTGTTATGCAGTTATTGCACATGCTACTGAATTTCCATGTTGGAGAGTTGTCCGGAGGTATCTCTGAAGGTGAGTGACATCAGCAACAGTGCTAAAGAAGGGGGTAAGGGAAGTATAGTATATGTGAATGTCCACAAAAGCAGGTGTCAGTGGAGACACACACACACACACACACACACACACACACACACACACACACACACACACACACTGTTAGGGAAACACACACATCATCACAGTTGGCAGGATCAATATTAGAACTCCTACTTAACTAGTTTGCTACACTATAGCATTACGCAGTTATCACAAGCACCACAGAGCTTATATGGCTGATATATGGCCAAAGGGTTATGTTAAGAAAAACATCAGCAGGTGTGCTAAAGTTGGCCAATGGGAGGTGTAGTGATTGTGAATGGCTTCAAAATCATTAATCTCCACACACACACACACACACACACACACACACACACACACACACACACACACACACACACACACACACACACACACACACACACACACACACACTTGCCAGTACTGAGATGCATAGGTTCATTGCTTTGCAGATGTGTAGTAGGTGGATGGGCCTGACAGCTGTACAAGGCTAGGCAAAGGGAATACCTTGGTATCAGACCACATGACAATGGTCTCCAGTGTGCCTCTGGGGTGTAGTCCCTGGAGTTGCCCCCACAGGTGGGTATTGTATTCACCATCCACTCATTTGGGTTACTATTGTGGGTGGCCAGTGATGTGCACTGCTTCCCATGTATGTGAGCTATATTCCATAACATGGACAGTGTCTGGGTTGTGCACATGTCCCACACGTATGTTATTTGACATGTGGAAGTGTACTTGAGGTCTCTGGAGCATATTGTGTGTACAGATTGTTATCTTCTGATGTAGCATTCCTGACCTCATTTGGGGAGACCTGGCTATGGAACTGAGGTCATGCTTGCACCTACATTGACAACATGATAAAGTTATTCAGTGGAGTTAGTCGTGCCTGTCCATACAGGGCATGTGTATAAGGCATGGTATTCCCTTTGTGGGTTAGATTTGCAGACTCTACAGTTGTTGCAGGCGTCCAGTGGGGAACATAGCAAAAGGACCACTGTAAGCATTTATTTGCTTATTGTAGGGATGGAACAGGGTGCCATATCTTTTTACTTGCTGGATAACACACACTCAGTCAGGAGATGTTACACATCACAGTACTTTCTGATGTCAGTGGCACTGTTGTGGTCAACAGGCATGTAGTCCACTGCAATCACATTGTGGTAACTATCTGTGGGCAATATGCAGGGAACTACCAATATAGTGGTTGTTGCCTAGTCAAGTGTGTTTGTGTATGAGACATGGGTGGAAAGTGTTCTCTGAGAAATACAAGGGTTGCCTATATTGTTCACTGATCCATAATGTCACATGTAGGGCTATGGATTGTCTACACCAGCCTCTCTGCTGTTTGACATCTGTTGTCCTTGTAAGGTGGACATTGTGACATATAGTAGGTCCTCAATATAATAATTTAGCAAAATCCACCCCACCATGTATCCTGTCATTATACACTCACAGCAGCCTCCACACAGGATACTGATGACACACACACACTTACCACTACTGGGATTCAAACCCCTATCTATCTATGTATTGCTACTACAGTGTACCGCATTTATCGCATGTGCCATGGAGCTTATTGGATGAATGTTGTCCTTAGGCGAGGAACATCACCAGCCCTTGTAAATACTGGCATTGGGTGATGTAGTGGGTGAGAGATCCCAAAAATAACTTTACCCTAATCACACATTTACCAGGGGTGTGGTTCAAACCACTATCTAACAATCTTTACTGACCATCATGTTACGCATTTACCACATGCACCACTGACATGACATGGTTTAGGCTTGGCAAAAGCTACTTTTAAGGTGGATGATATCTGCAGGACTGCTAAAGTCAGGCTCTGAGATGTGTACTGGCTGTAAATTAGGCCAAGGTCTTTGAGGTACACACACAAATACTTGCCACAGATGAAATTCAAGCCCATAACTGCGTAGTTATTGCTACTACATTGTTCCACATTTATGGCACACACCACAGAGTTTATAGGGCTTGCCCTTGTCCAAAGGGTATTTCAAGGTGACTGATATCAGCAGGCTTGCTAAAGTAGGGAAATGAGAGATGTAGTGACTGTGAATAGCCTCACAATCATTAATTTCTACACACACAGAGTTTTACCATTGCCATAGGGATTAGAACTTCTACCCAACTAGTATGTTGCACTATAACGTTACGCTGTTATCACAAGTGCCACGGAGCTTATAGGGCTAGGCTTTGTCCAAAGGGGTATTTCAAGGTGAATGACATTAACGGGCTTCCTAAAGTAGGGCAATGGGAGGTGTAGTAACTGTGAATGGCCTCAAAATCATTAATCTCTCCACACACACATGCACCCAAATACACAGTTTCCATATCTGGGATTAAAACTCCTACCTAACTGATAAGTTACACTATAGCATTATGCAGTTAACACATGCACCATGGAGATTATGGATCTGATAATTGGCCAGAGGGTTATTTCAAAGTGACTGACATCAGCATGAGTGCTAACAATGGCTATTGGAAGTGCAGTGTGTGTGAATGGGCCATAAACCATTCCTCTGAGAACACACACACACACAGCACTCAGTCACACACAACTTTACATTTGACAGGACTGGGTATACAAATTCTAGATGAATACTGATTTGTACTATCATGTTACACAGTTATTACAAGCACCACAGACACTATAGGGCTGAGGGCTACCAAAAGCAAATGTCTACAGTGATGGACATCAGCACATCATGTGATATTGGCCAATTGGATGTGTGGTGCGTGGGACAGGACTCATGATGGCAGTCTCTTTGTCACTGTCTGCCTCTCTCTTCCCCCACATAGGTTCATAGGTTCATAGGTTCATACTAGGCTCTATGCCCTAGGGCATTTACAAGCCTAGCCAGAGTGTGTTTGGCTTTTGCCACCCATTTTAAAATGAATTTTGCTATGCCCTTTTTCGAGGTTAGTATACTGTGCCTCTGTCTAACAGTGACACAGAAGTGATACCCGAAGTAAATCTACAATCTCCCATCCACTCATCAAGATTCCTCTTAAAGAGAGTCAATGAGGGACTCTGCCTAACCTGGACTGGGATTTTATTCCAGAGTGAAGGGAGCCTCTGGGTTATGAATCTGTCCCTCCAGCATGTCCTATTTATTTCAGTTCTGAGGTTCAAGTCTCTCGAGCATGTAGCTCGATGGGATTTGGATTTTCTGAGGTGCAGCATGTCCATTAATTCCGGGTTGGACATGGCTTTATACATCAGGCACAGATCGCCTCTGAGCAGGTGGTATGCCACTGAGTAGAGCTGGAGTTTCTTTAACCAGGCAGCATATGACATCTGTTTGAGCCCTTTGATCCTCTTGGTGAGGTACTTTTGGGGTCTTTCCAGTTGCTGCAGGTGTCTGGTAAGGTACATCCCAAAAGGAGCATTGTACTCAATTATGGGCCTGATGAGGAATGAGTACAGAGGCACAATGACCTCCCCTGATCTAGATGTGAATCCCTTCATGATTAGGTGGGCTATATAAAATGTTTTTCTAACCACTTTGGCCACATGGTTGTCGAATGAGAGATTGCTATCAACTTGGGTCCACCAGGTCCCTAATTACATCTTCCATACATCTATGTGGTAATTTGTGGGCACTTTGTTTTGGCCGAAAGGGATGACTATACACTTTTTGGCGTTTAGCTTGAGGCCATGGCTCTGGCACCAGTTGTCTGTTTCTATGAGGCGCTTTTGTAGGATTATTGTGTCGGCTGGAGAGTTGATTATGGCACCCAGTTTGCATTCATCTGCGAATTTGGTCAGCCACAGTCCTTCCATGTTGGCCTGTACCTCCAAGAAATATATACCGAACAAGAGTGGTCCCAGGACTGAGCCTTGTGGGATGCCACTTGTAACTGGTTTGGAGTCTGACATGGCTCCAGCAATTCTAACCATGTGGGTTCTGTCCTTGAGCCAGTTTGCAACCCATCTAGTGACATAGGGGTTTATATTCAAGCTGGTGAGCTTATCTATAATGCCCGAGTGGGGTATTGTAAGGTCCAGGTAGGCTGTGTGGACCACCTTCCCCTCGTCAATGGCCTTGGTGACTGTTTCAGAGAAATTGACCAGGTTTAAGAGGCAGGATCTGCCCTTAACAAAGCCGAACTGGGTAGGATCCAGTGTTTGTAGGTCCCCAATATCTTTATTTATGAGGTCCATGATGATCCTTTCCATAGCTTTGCAGACCAAGCTAGTCAGGCTTATGGGGCGATAGTTTCCAGGATCCGTTGAGGCACCACCTTTGTGGAGAGGGACCACTGTTGTTGTACGCCACTCTTTGGGTACATATCCTGTAGTAAGGCTGAGATTGAACAGTAGTTTTATGTTTGGGTTTAGTTCTTCTTGTAGTTCATGTAGGATGCAGCCGGGACACCATCTGGTCCCATTGATGCTGTGTTTTTGCTTTGGAGAGGGCGGCTCTTACCTGAGCATCTGAGATATCAGGGGCAGCACTCTGCTGGTAGATATTTGCCCTTTTGGTGGGGAAGGGAGGAGAAGTTGCTGAACCTGTCAGCTAGGATGTTGGCAATGTCTGTGAGTTTGGTGTATTTTTTGTCATTTTGGACTAATTCTGAGCATATCTGGGAATTCCCACCCAGGTTCCTAACATAACTAAAGAAAGCCTTGTGATTATCCTTAGTGTCCTGTGCAATTTTCTCAAGCTGGCCTTAGACAATTTTATGAGTGCCCGTAGTTTTTGCTAATACTGATCAGAGATGCCTTCCCTTTTTGCGATTTTGCTCTATCATGTAGTAGCTTCCTCCTTCTATTGTATAGTTTGTTTATGGCTGGGGTCCACCAGACAGGACGCTTGCCTTTGGAGAATTGGGTCTTGGTTTTGTTTGGGATTGCATGATCCATTTATTCCTGAAGGTTTTCATAGAATGCGTTTATAAAGGATTCTGCGGTCTGGGCCGTATTTTCCACAGGCCCGGGGGCTTTGAAAGATTCCACCTTGGTTTTGAGGAGTGTGAAATTTGCTTTAGAGGAGTTTTTCACTGTGGTTTTCTGGGCAGGGGCTGGGGTCGGGATGTGAATATCTAGTGAGATTAGTTTATGGTCTGATCTTACCAGTGAGGGATACACTTCTGGTCTGGAGCATAGAGTCCCCATGTTGGTGATGATCAGGTCCAGTATATTATATAAATAACTAATGCACCAGAAGGAGGCAGAAGATAAGGCTTCAGTAGTTAATTTCAAGTTCATAGACTTCAGGCTTCAATGGAATGGCGATGAAATCAATGACTGAAACAACTAATTTAACACTATTACTCTACGCCTACTCCTCTTCCTCTTGCTTTCAGTATTATATTTTACTTACTATTTTTTTTTTTTCATTTTTTTCCAGTATGTTTTCCCCTCTTGTAGGAGTGGTAACAAGTTGTTCCATAGCATTTGAGTTTATAAATTCTAGGAACCTTTGGGCTAGGTGTTGGAGCTAGAGTAATGCTCCCAGTCTATGTTTGGGTAGTTGAAGTTGCCCAATATAATGGTGTTTGGAGAGACCTTCATATTTTCCAGTGTTCTCAGGAAGGCTGAGTGGGGTTCCTGGGTTTGGGAGGGTGGTCTGTAGCAGGCTATAAACTGGAAGGCAGTTTTACCCACTGTTAGTTGCACATGGATAGTCTCTGATGCTTCGTGCTGTGCCACCAACCTGGAGGTGTGGGTATCTTTGACAAATATTGATACTCCCCTCCTTTTGTCGTTGGGTCCAAGTTTTGGGGCGAAAAACATGGTATGAGGTATAACCTGGTAGTGCTGGGCTGTTCTGGGAGCCTTGAACCAGGTTTCTGTTACTGCACAGATATCGATGTTCTCCATGCTAAGGAGAGTTTCGAGTGCGTGTATCTTGAGGTTTAGGCTTCTGGCGTTGAGTAGCATTACTCCTAGTTTCTTATCCCTTGTGATACCTATGGAGGTGGGTTTGTCTTTTGAGCCTTGCCTAAAAGGCACTATGGTGGCAAGAGCCTTTGCCAATATCCGAAAGCCCAGGGGTGACAGGTGCAAGCCGTCCCTAGCGAAGCATCGTGGCTTGTCAAGCATGTCATCCCAGGCTGACAGATCCCATTTGAATGACACCAATACTTAAGCCAATTGTTGAAATTGATCATCTTGTCTTTATACTGTGGCATCATTCTTGGTGAGGGTAAGATGCTACTCAAGGTCAGGGTCATACCGGCCTGGGCTACATGCTCAGAGAGCTCCTCTATGTCTCTTTTCATGTAGTCCAGGGAGGTACATCTCAGGTCATTCACACCAGCATGGACAATGACTGAGTCATATTTGTACTTGCCTTGGAGTGACCTGAGTGCTTGTGTTATGTGGCGGATCCTAGCGCCTGACAGGCAGCTCACCATGACTTTCTCCTTGTTCAGCCTGGTGAGCAGGACGTCAGTGTGCCTGATGATAGAGTCATCTATTACAAGTGTATCAGGTGTGTTGTTTAGCCTTAAGGGCTGTGACTGTTCGGCACACTGGCTTTGTGAGCTATGTGTTGCATGTGTTTTGTTTTGGGGTAGTGGTTGCTTGGGTGTCTGCTTTGGAGGTCTCTGTTGCTTAGGCAGATTTTTATTTAGAGCCTCCGAGTATGTTTTTGTGTGTTTATGTGTTTGGTTTGCTGTCGTGGTAGGTCTATGTGAGACTGGAATTGTAGTGAGTGTGGTTTCTTTCTCCTCCTGACTGGTTACGCCAGTACTGAGTTGAGAGTGCTTAGCCTCCAGTTTGGCTATATGGTTGCATCTCTCACATGTGTTGGAATTTCTTGGGAGGAGGAGAGGGTTGTCTGTGTACATGAGGCAGTTGTAACATTGCCTCAAGATTCCCACATTCACCAGCTGGACCAGAGAGGAGATTGACAACTGACCTTTGGACATGCTAGAATAGTATTGGGAATTCCTTTATAATTGAAAAAAGGGCCAATGGGGAACAAGGTACTCAAGGGGAGTTTGTGAGGGTGTAGTGCTTTTAATTTTTTAGTGCTGACTTATGTAATTGCTTTAGTGAGCAAGTGCCAGGCTTTAGAGTAGGAATAGGGTGTTTATTAGGAGAACTAGATAAGTTCTAAGGGAAAAAGTGAAGAGCAGACTTTGTGGAGCCGAGAATGGTTTAAACCCAATTAAGTGATGCTGCGCTATGCGGAAAGCTGCACTAAAGCGGGTTTTATACAGGGGGGACTTGAAAGAGCTAGAAATTGGCCTAAAATGGCCAATAGACTACCAGATTCTTGTGCTGGGAACACTCCTCCAGGGATAGATAGGCTGCTCTAAGCTCCCCACTGCCACTGGTGAATGAAGAAGCCTCCCTTTATCCAAGAAAGGAAATAGGCAACACAGGGACTTTCCAAAAGTCCAGAATACAGCAAAGCCTGTATTTGGACTACTCTATGTCAGGAAAGATGGGAAACAAGGATATATATATATATTTTTTCTTTTTTGCAACAAACAGCAGGAAAATGCAATAAATATGTAACACAGGCTAGCGCACTTGAGTGTGTAACCTCAACAGGTAAATGCAACAAAGAGGGCAAACTTTAAAAGTGCAGGTGCAAAAACAACTTTAAACAGTTTAAAACAGTTCATCTCTTTGTCCACCATTGTTGGGCAATATCTCTTTGTGTATGTTTGAGCTATTATAGTGTGTTGGCCTTGGATATGTGAGTATTCCTATCCAATGTGTGTGCAAAGCGAACATATATCTGCAACTGACAGATATGTATAGTCCACTATCTTGTCAGACAAGGGCTTCTTTTCTCTAAGTGTAGGAGCATGCCCAGGATAACCTTCTGTATTGAGTGTGTGAATCCATTTCAGGTAGGTTGTACTCCAGTACAGGATTTTGTGTTCTAAGCATACAGCTAGCAACATGTTTTTGCAGGATATCTGTAGATAGGTTGACAATATGGAGTCACAATGGGCAACAGATAGTGGGTTACTGTAACTATTGCTGTCTGTGCTGCTTGTGTTACATGGTTGGTGTTAGCAGAGATATTCAAACATGTGCTGTTTTACACTGTGATGTATTATGACATCAACTACCAACAGATATACTTATTTTCTCACAGTTATTTCCAGGGAAATACAATATGAATGAAGCTGTATCCAGTATTGTGGTCTGCAGCCTACATATTCTTGCACACTCATGCCATTCTGGAGGGGTAGCTGCAGACACTTGCTGATGGATCTGTGTAAATGGTTCAGCACCTTGGTACTGTGGTGGCTGAGGATCCCCTGCTTGTACATCTATCAACATAACAGAATGGCCATATCCTGCTGTAGCCATACCTCTCAGCTGTACAGATTCACCCAGGTTTCCCAGAAGCAGGGCTCATATATCTGATTAGTTCCCCTTCACATTGTGGTTTACAAGCAGGTTTGTAGCCACCCATTACTGGGTTTGCAGGCAGGGGTAGTATGGGCACACATCAGAGTTTCAGACTTCACACACTCCATGTCGTCCATACTTCTACACCCCCCACTCTGTTATTCTATCCTCTTCCTAACATTATATGAGTGATATCTGGGAAGTATCCCTATAGTTGTCCCTTCATCCTAGCGTTATTTAGGGGTTGGTCCACAGTTCATGCAGCAGGACATGGTGGGCATGCTACTGGGATTTGTCAACATGGCCTTGCATTTGTGTTCTGTGGACTGTGTTATGTTGTTATTTGGGACCCCATGAGATAACATACATTGGCAGTATGGGTGAGGCACAGGCCTTTGACAGAGGATGTAAGGCATTTGGTAGTGATGCAGGCCAGTGCATTCTGTCACTCCTACAGTCCCAGGCTGTGAGCCACTGGATTCCCCTGGGGTGACAGGGTAAGTGTGGGAGGTGTTAATGGCAATAGTTCCTGTCCATATTAATCAGTTGATCTGGATGCTGACAGGGTGCTGCTTACAGCTAGGGAGGGACACACCCGCATAGTGAGGGATGCTGGTTACGCACTGGAGCCATGGCTGATGACACCTGTCAGAAATGTGCACACACCTAAACAAGAACTCCATAATGAGACACATGCACAGACCAGAATTATAATAGAGTGTGTGTTTGGGATGCTCAAGTCACAGTTTCGGTGCCTGGACACATCCGGTGGAGCCTTGCAGTATTCACCAGCTACATGTACTCAAATTGTCATCATATGTGCCATGCTACACAATATGATCCTGTGTAAACAGCTGCAGCCGGAACAGCACGTGGCAGGGCCACACAGCCCCCCACCAATGCGAAGGCCCACACAGGCACAGAGTGACTTGGAGGAGGAACAACCTGAGCCTGCCCAGTAGGCAGAAGGAGTTATGCCCAATATGTCCTGGCCTTGGCAAAGAGGCGACACATAGCACATACACTGACACAGTAGGGACCCAGGGAATGATACCTCTCTCTGACTCACACATACAGTAAAACAGATGCCAAACATGACACTACCTGTGCTCAGCCATGTATAGGGAGTGTACTATGTGCATCCAACATAGTCAGCCCTCCAGCACCATCCTCAATACTGGTACACCCACAAGGTAAGTCACTCTCCTTACCAATTGCTGAACGGAGTAGTTTGTGTTTTTACTTGTATCTATGGTATGGATATGAGCATGCCAGGGAATTGGGTAGCTGAATGGGATGCCAGCAGATAGTAGACACCTATAGTGGCAGCATGAGATCTGTAACAAATACTGGTGTCACCATAGTAGCCAGTGCTACACATGGTGATAAAACCCACTGCAGGAAATGTGCTGGGCCACATATGTGTCCATATGACACACACATGCCAGTCAGGGAGGTTCACATACCCAACAACAGTCTCAGCCAGCAGGACAGGTATAGACAAACACAAATAATGGCTGTGCTAAGACCTCTGCATGATGTCTATGGGTAACCGCACCCCCCCCCCCCAGGCCTACACAGACAGACTATATCAGGTCAGGCAGTTGGATGTTAGTTCTGAATGGGTAGGAAGTCAGAAACTGATATGTAGGTCAATCAAACCTAAGACCTGCAATACACTGATATGCCTCTAGTCAGCATGATAGGTTAGAATACAGACTGAAATGGAGTGCCTGACATACCAGTACAGTCATAGCAAATGTGTACAAGTGTCAGGTGTACCCCCCCCAATCCTATGTAGAAATGTAGAAACAGGTGTGCTTCCCCAATCCTATGTAGAAATGTAGAAACAGTCAGGTGTGCCCCTCAATCCTATGTAGAAATGTAGTAGCAGTCAGCTGTGCCCCCCCAATCCTATGTAGAAATGTAAAAACAGTCAGGTGTGCCCCCAATCCTATGTAGAAATGTAGTAACAGTCAGGTGTGCCCCCCAATCCTGTGTAGAAATGTAGAAACAGTCAGGTGTGCCCCCTCAATCCTATGTAGAAATGTAGTAACAGTCAGGTATGCCCCCATCCTATGTAGAAATGTAGAAACAGTCAGGTGTGCCCCCCCCACCAATCCCATGTAGAAATGTAGTAACAGTCTGGTGTGCCCCCCAATCTGATGTAGACACATTGTAACAGTCAGGTGTGCCACCCCTCCAATCTGATGTAGAAATCTCGTAACGTATGTGTAGGTATAATACCAGTGGAGCACAGATGACCTGAGGTGGCCAAGGAAGCAGGATAGATTGTAGCATTTGTACAATATGCAGGTATGCATGTGTTAGGTTGGTGTGTGTTACATATTGTGTGAGAGTGATCAGTATGTATGCATGGTGAGGTTTGACCTGGTGGCCATTGGCCAGTACTGCCAATGACAGGGCCAAGTCCTCACAACTGCAGTGCCAAACACAATGCTCCCCAGTATAACACATTCTAGCAATAAGCCATTGTAAATGTATGGAAGTAATATGTGTCAGCATCTGAAAGATGGACATGGCATGAATGTTGGGCCAGATATACAAGAAGTACATAGGGGAAAGTACCCCAGATAGACAGTGTATAATGTGTGACCATGAAATGGACACACCCTTGGAATTGTACATACAGGTTTGCATCACATTATCTGGACTTGTAGTACGGAATACCAGTATCATCTGGCCAAAAACTGGCAGATCACAAAGGTCATAGGAATGGTGTATTGAGAAACAGATGATGTCCCTGCACAAGCCAGCATCACTGGAATGCCCATGCATATCTGTGAGTCAGATGCAAGTACTGCCCATAGTACACATGCACCCAGCTCACCCAACCACCACCCACAGGTACCTTCCATACTTATCCCTGCTGTTGGGAATGGGTACAATATGACACCCACCTGTGTATGGCAATAGCAAAAGAATGCAGTGCAGGTGTCTCATGCAGGTGTGTCCCTAGCTTTAAGCAGCACCCTGCTAGCATCCATATCACCTGAACAATACTGATAGAAAGTATTGGCATGAACACCTGGCACACCTACCCTGTCACCCCAGGGGAATATACTGTATGGCAGTCTGGTACTGTAGGACTGACAGAATGCAATGGCCTACTACAGCTGGCCTGCATCACTACCAGATGGCCTACACTCCTTTGCCAAAGGCCTGCATCTCACCTGTACTGCCAATGTATGTTATGTCATGGACTCCCATATAACAACATAACACAGTCCACAGAACCAATATGCAAAGCCATGTGGACAAACCACAGTAACATGTCCACCATGTTCCACTGCATGAACTGTGGACCATCAAAAATACACTGCTGTGATGAGGTGATAACTACAGGGAAAGTGTCAGAGAATGTTTGCATAATGTATGGAAGAGGATAGAATATTAGACGGGGGTGGGAGCATGGGCAGCATGGAATGTGCGAACTCCGAAATGCAGCAGTGTGCACATACTGTCCCTGGCTGCAAACACAAGAATGGGTGGCTACAAACCTGCCCATACACCACAATAGGAGAAATGTCTTGACGTATGACCCCTGCCTCTAGGTAACCTGCGTGAATCTGTAGAGCTGTGAGGTATTGCCACAGCAAGATAAGGCCATACTGTCATGCCAATGGATGTACAAGTATGGGATCCTCTGCCACCATTGTACCAAGGTGCTGATCTAGTTACACAGTCCCAGCAGCGTCTGCAGCTCCTCTTCCAGAATAGCATTAGTTTGCAGGAATATGTAGGCATTTGATCACAATACTGGACACAGCTGCATTCACCCTGTGTTCCCAAGGACATCACTGTGAGCAAAAATGTCTTCCTGACTGTACTTGAGGACATAAAACATCACAGTGTATGGCACTACACATGTCTGAATATCTCTGCTAACATCAGTACCATGTAGCAGAAGCAGCACAGACCCAATTACCTACAGTACCAACTATCCCTTGTCCAGTTTGACCCCATATTGCCAACTGATCTACAGATATCCTGCAGAAAGAGTTTGCTATCTGTAAGTCTGCACTGGAATACAATCTACCTAGAATGGATCCACACATTTAATACAGAAGGGCATACTGGGCATGCTCCCACACTTAGAGAAATGAAGGCAATGTCAGACAACATACTGAAAGTTCATACTGGTCATGCTCACACACTTAAACAAATGAAGCCCATGTCTGCCAACAACAGTGGACCATACATATCTGACAGTTGCAGATGTTAGTGCATACACTCCTCAGTATGCACCAGTCATGCTTTGCACACACATCGGATAGGAATACACACAGATATCCAAGGACAACACACTATAATATGCCAAAAGTACACACACATAGATTTTCAGGAAAGAGTGACAGTGGCAAAGAGCCTTCCATCATGAGGCCTGTCCCGCCCAGCACACAGCCAAATGGCTACAACCACATGATGTGTAAATGTCACTCACTGTAGAAATTAGCCACTGGTACCCTCAGCATTATAGACTCTGTGGTGCTAGTGCTAACTGTGCAAAATGACTGTACAAGGCAGTAGTCATCTAGCAGTTGTATACACATACCTGCAGAATATAAACCTATGTGTGCCTGAGTGCGGTGTGTCTACCTCTAGATGAATGGGTTATGGCCCATGCACACACACTGCCCTTCCCATAGCCCTAATATGCCAAGCCTGCTGTCAGTCACTGTGAAATACACCTTTGGGGAAGGGCTAGCCTAGTAATCTCTGTGGCATGTCTTATAACTGCGTTATGCTGTAGTGTGATATACTAGTTAGGTAGGAATTCTAATCCCAGACATGGCAACTGTGTGTGATTGTCTGTGTAGGGAGCAATGCTTTTTAGGCTAGTCACACACACTACAATTCAAATGCCCTACTTTGGCAAGCCTGCTGATGTCATTCACTTTGAAATACACCTTTGGGGAAAGAGTAGCCCAGTAACCTCTGTGGTGCATCCTATAACTGTGTAATGCTGCAGTGTGATAAACTAGTTAGGTAGGACTTCTACTCTCTGATATGGCAACTGTATGTTTGTGTAGGGATAAATGCTTTTTAGGCTAGTCACACCCAGTACAATTCAAATGCCCTACTTTGGCAAGCCTGCTGATGTCATTCACTTTGAAATACACCTTTGGAGAAAAAATACCCCAGTAATCTCTGTGGCTGTGGTGCATCCTATAACTGCATAATGCTGTAGTGTGATAAACTAGTTAGGTAGGAGCTCTAATCCTGACATGGCAATTGTGCATGTGTGTTTGTGTAGGGAGCAATGCCTCTTTTAGGCTAGTCACACTCATTACAATTCAAATGCCCTACTTTGGCAAGCCTGCTGTTGCCATGCACTTTGAAATATACATTTGGGAAAGGAGTAGCCCAGTAATCTCTGTGGCTTGTCCTATAACTGTGTAATACTGTAGTGAGATAAACTAGTTAGGTAGGAATTTTAATTCCACACAGGGCAATTCTGTGTGTCTGTTTGTCTGTCTGGGGAGCAATGCTTTTTAGGCTAGTCACACTCACTAAAATTCAAATGCCCTACTTTGGCAAGCCTGCTGATGTAATTCACTTTGAAATGCACCTTTGTGGAAGAAGTAGCACAGTAAGCTCGGTGGTGCGTCCTATAACTAAAATGCTGTAGTGTGATAAACTAGATAGATAGGAGTTCTATTCCCAGACCTGGCAAGTGTGGATGTTTGTGTGTTTGTTTGTCTGTGTAGAGAGCAATGCGTTTGAGGCCATTCACAGTCACTACAACCTCCATTGCCCTTCTTTGGCAAGCCTGCTGATGTCATTCCCAGTGAAATACACCTTTCATGAAAGAGTACTTCAGTAATCTCTGTGGTACATCCTATAAAAGCATACTGCTGTAGTGTGATATAGTAGTTTGGCAGGGGTTCTATTCCCAGACATGGCAAGTGTGGATGTTTGTTTGTCTGTGTAGGGAGCAATGCTTTTGAGGCCATTCACAGTCATTACAACCTTCATTGCCCTTCTTTGGCAAGCCTGCTGATGTGATTCCCAGTGAAATACACCTGTGGGGAAAGAGTAGTCCAGTAATCTCTATGGCACATCCTATAACTGTGTAATGCTGTAGTGTGATAAACTAGTTAGGTAGGAGTTCTAATCCCAGATATGGCAACTAAGTGTGTGTCTGTGTTTGTCATTCATATCCTGTGTGGAGGTGGCTGTGAGTGTGTAACAACTGGACTCACTGTGGAGCGGATTTTGCAAATTTCTTATATGGTGGGCCTATTATATGTCACAATGTCCACCTTACAAGGATAACAGATGTCAAATAGCCGAGAGGCTGGGGTGCCAATCCATACCCCTACATGTGACATCAAGGCCTGGTGAACAAAGTAAGCAACCCTTGTATTACCCAGAGAACACTCTCAACCCATGTCTCATACACAACCACACTTGCCTAGGCAACAACCACTATGTTGGTAGTATCCTGCATATTGCCCACAGATAGTAATCATGGTGTAATTGCAGTGGACTACAGATGGCATGGCACCCTGTCCCATCACTACAATAGGCACATAATTGCAGACAGTGCACCTTCACTATGTTCCCCACTGGATGCCTGCAACAACTGTGGTGCCATCAAATGTGACCCACAAAGGACAAACCATGCCTTAAACACATGCCCTGTATGGACAGATGCCACTGACACCAGGGAATACCTGTATCATGCTATCAGTGTAGGTGCAGGGTCAACCTGGTGTCCATTACCAGTTACCGCCTCATGAGGCCAGGACTGGCACATCTGATGATAACAATCTGTGTACACAACATGGGCCAGAAACCCCAGGTACAGTTTCACATGTCACTGAACATGCATGTGGGGTATGTGCACATCCCAGACACCATCCATGTCATGCACTATAGAACACATACATGGCAACCATTACACAGCACTGGCCACACACAATAGTAACCCAGGTGACTGGATGGTGAATACAGTACCCACCTGTGTGGGCCAATCCAGACACTACACCCCTGAGCCACACTGCAGACCATTGTCATGTGGTCTAATGCAAAGGTGTACCCTTCACCTAGCCTTGTATAGCCTTCTGGCACATTCAACCACTACACACCCGTGAAGCAATGCACCCATGCATGTCAGTACTGGCACCCTGTGTCTGTGTGTGTGGAGCAAGATGCTTTCGACCACATTCACACTCACTACAACTCCCATTGGCCTACTGATGCATGCTGTTTGATGTCAAACACCTTCACATACCCTTTGCCCATATAACACCCAGATACCCCTGTGGTGCATGTGATACCTGTGCATTACTGTATTATGACAAACTAGCTAGTTAGAAAGTCTATTCCTAACCCTGCCAAGTGTATCAATGTGTGTGAGTCCCTGAGAGAGTGTGGCTGTGTTGATGTTGACACCTGTTCATGTGGACAGGCACGTGTACTACACCTACCTTATTGCTACTATATCACTGTTGTAGATGTCACTCACCATCAGATAAACCTTTGGACAGCTGCCCAACATGTAAGCTATGTGATGCATGCAATAACTGTATAGACATGTGATAGTGAAACATTGTCAGTCAGGGGGGTGAAACCCTGTACTGGTAGGTGTGTGACATAAACATACTTAGGTTTTACTCTCCCACTCCATCCCTGACTTACTTTATCTCTATCTGTCTCTTTCACTCCCTCTCTGGTGAATGTGGAGAAGTACACCTGCTTTGCTTAGGCAGCAGCTTGTGTTTTGTAAGTGATGCTCATGGTCAGCTGATGGCCTCTGCATGAATTGCAGTCCCCCTCTACCTGATTGCATGTGGAACAGCTGTGGTAACATTCCCATAGCCAATTGCATGGGAACACACTCCAATATCTAGGAAAATCATGTCAATGTTGGGGCTTTTCATTCACTGTGAGCAGGACCTAAATTTGGTGTTTGGCAAATAGCATCACAGATGGTATTGGGATTTACCTCTAACAACATGCACTGTGGAAACAGGCCAACAGACAGGAGGGGGATGTGCCAGACATGACTACAGAATGTAAGTGTTGCCCTTCTGCATGTGGAGTAATGTCGGTTTAACAGGGTGTGTGTGGATATGGCTGGTCTACATGATTTAATACCTGCCATGACAGTGTTATGTGTTTGAGGAAACTCCCATCTGTAGGGATATCTGCAGACTGGGCAGTGTGTGGAGCCTTTTGTTTCTTGTGTTGCTCACAGAACACCTATCTGAGAACTGCAGAAGCATAGTGTGAGGATTGCAGTCAGTGCATGGTGACAGCCATGAGAGTTGCTGACTTCATATCCCTCATAGGCATATGTCACAACAAACCCTGGTATGACAGTAAATGGATAAGGTTATCACAACAACATGCCAATATTGGCCAGTGTTTGTAGCTCCAGCCACAAGTCTGTCAACCTTTGTACATACAGTAAGAGGTGCATATGTACTGTACACCATTATTTATTGACATCATACCTGATAAGCCAGTAAGATATCGGATTGCTAGATATGTTATGTATAGTTGGGATTGTTTCTGAGGACATAACTTGGGCATTCTGCAGTTGTGTGTACAGTACTGGGGTCTGTGTACTTATGGTGATTGTCGACAGTATGTGTATTGTGCATACATACCTTGGGCTGTGCACAGACTGTGGTAGATTCCATTGTTCTTGGTCCTGTTCTATCTGATGTTACATGCTGCTCCAGTGTATGGTACCCTACTGGCTTACATGTCTGTAGGGCCAGACACACACATGTCCCATACCACAGACAAGCATCAGACCACACTGTGTCATGACCCAGTGTATGTAGGGTTAGTGTGTGAGTGGCACATATGAGGATGGTGTTTATCAGACAGTCCATATAGTGTCATATTAAGCTTATGTACCATATGTGGCTGTGGCTGTGTTCACATTGGTTGTGGGTATGCATTTTCTCACAGGCGTCTGTTACTCTGTGCTGTGACTTGCGTGTAAAGCCTGCTTTAATTGCAGGTACAGGTGTATTCCCCCATGCAAAATGCAGTCCAGTGTTGTGGCAGTCTGCCTGTAGTTTGCACAGTGCTTTGTGACCATCCTAGCAGCCTAGTGTAATTACCCAGTGTGCTGTTATGTCCAGTTATTTGCAAGACATACTGCTGCCAGGCCACCATAACTGTTGTGTATTTCTGACAAAGCAGTGGAATTCTGTACAGATGTATATCACTAACTACTGGGTAGTATGTGCCATGTGACCTCTGTACCACCAGGTATTATGTGTCAGGACAGACCGGCGTGTGTGAATGCATAAATGTGTAGGCATATGTAGTCCAGTATTTGAGTGATATACCCACGTACATGGCTATTAACATCCACATTGTGAGGCGTGGTCCATATGTCTCGCATGAAGGCGATATGTGTACACCTGTGGACTGACCACAGAGTGCTAGACTGTCCACATATATTGGTCATATCTCTGCTGTAGTCCACAGGATTATTACTGTGCTAGCAGTGGTGCTGTACTATGATGTCTCTCAGTAGCCAATGGTGCACATGTCAAATGCATATGTGACCTCCCACACACAACATGTTTGTTAACACAACCCCTGATACAGTAGCAACAGTCTACATATATACCTGCAATACATACATGACATCCCCTTGCTCTAAGAGGTTGGGTCTATTGGTGCTGAGGTAGGACTCCACTCCATGTTCTGGACATATGCCAAACATATATGTATATATATATATATATATATATATATATATATATATATATATATATATATATATATCCACATACATACACATATATATATATATATATATATATATATATATATATATATATATATATATATATATATATATATATATATATATATATATATATATATATATATATATATATATATATATATAAACACTCAAATATACACATATACACAGCAATATATGTCTACACATATACAGAGATATAGATACATGTGCACATATAGTTATGGATATCTACATATATATTGACATAAATAGGTATATCTGATTAGATATGAATGCACATATAGTTATACATATCTACATATATATCAACATAAATAGGTCTATCTGTACACATGGGATGTGCATACATATATATGTATATATATATATATATATATATATATATATATATATATATATATATATATATATATATATATATATATATATATATATATATATATATATATATATATATATATACATATATATACATATATATACATATACACACTATATATATATATACACAGTACACTATATATATATATATATATAACCCAAACTCTAACACCTAACCTACTAACCTACCTCACCTACCCTAACCTAACCCCTAACCCCCTAACCTCTAACCCCAAGCACCCTAACCCCTATCTACCACCACCCCTAACCCCACTCTCCAGGCTCTGCACACTCACTTACTGCTCCACTCCCCTAAGGCCTCACTCACCTACATCAAACCCACCCACCTACACCCTGCCTCGCTTACCTCCAATTTCCACACACATTCTTACCCACGGCTCCTCCTCTCAGCCGAGTTCAAGCCCGCCGGTCAGCTGTGTTGTCGGTGTATATATATATATATATATATATATATATATATATATATATATATATATATATATATATATATATATATATATTTACAAAGAGATCTACAAATGTCCATATATAGGATGCACTATACAGATATGTAGACATAAATATGAATGAATATATATGTGTATGTACATGTAGACATATATCAACGTATGTATATGTATATATCCATATTCCTGATATGTGTAAACATCACTGTTGTGTATACCTTCCCAGATGTATCTCACTATATGTATCTGATATGTGTATATTTAGATATAACAACTTATGTGATGCAACAGTAATATCAATAACAGGTACTACACAATTGTGAAAGTCATAGCAATTGTTCAATACTATTAAATATGTGTAGTAACAGATACATTGGAAAAACAACACCTGTCTTCACAGCTGTCATGACGTAGTGGTTAACTGTTGTGACTATAGTATACAAGGTGGTGGGTTCAAGACCTGCAAGGGCTGTGTATTTTGTTGCTGGGCAGAACAAAGGCTGTCAGATACAGAGTGGTTAAGGCAGTTTTAAGCAGCTTTAAGCAAGTTTACGTGGGGTTGCATGAAGCTAAGTGGTGCTAAGCTACGGTTAAATATACGAGTGCTTACACCATGTAGGCTTCGCTTGCCAGTGCACAAATCTGCTTAGCTGTTAAATTGCAGCAATGCTGACACCTGCTAAGCATGGCTCAGCCCTGGTAACCAGTGCTCACATCCCAGTCTGATAACATAGCAGGGTAATGATATCTGTAATAAGTGTATGTAATGCCATGTACAATACATGTGTCTATGTGCCATCATTACAGCAGCAAGGTGTGTGAGTGTCATGTGTGGGACACACAAGTGTATAAGACCTGCACAGCACTGTTATCCATGTGAATGTGTTACATACAAGGGTAGTAACCTGGGTTACGTGCTGTCACACTGGCATGTAGTGTATCATGGCAGTGCTACTGTTGACAGTGCTTTCCTAGGCAAGAGTAGAATGCTAAATGTAGTACTGACACCAAGCACACCTGCAGGCATAGCTGGACTCTGAGGCCTCACTGTCATGTTCCTGGTGTGTGAACTGTGTCACAGTATATAACTCCTACTGGATAATGATTTGACATGTGGAATGTAACTGTAGACTACCATCTGTACAGCACATGTCAATGAGGGCTTCCAACATGTAGTAATGGCATATATATTTTGTCAAACATCTATCTGTCAACGCATTCATTCTACTGCATAGCTACCTGCCAAGCTGATGTCTGTCAATCCCTGTACAGATGCGCAGATGGCAGGTATCCAGCTTGGATACGTACAGGCAACCTATGCTTGACTGACACTGACATGTCTGCCCAGCTGTGTTGTAACTGGCACATATAGGAGACATCTCTCTGTATGCACCACATGCCACAGGTATCTCCACTACACTACCACAGTCAACAGAACATGCTTGGGTACAAGTCTCCATCACAGACACTAACTATGTGTTGTAAGACATGTTGCACATGTCAACTGGATCACCTCAGTGGCCATTTGCAGGAGGCACCCAGAGGATTGGCTGATGCATGTCACTCTCACCCTGAGGGTCACCACAGTGGTGTCTATTGATAGATTGCCTGCTGGCACATGGCAGGTGGCATGATACCACTGTACACACATCCACTACACAAACCATACCTCATGAGTACGTGTGCATTACTGAGGATAGCAGTGTCTGTGTGTTAGTACACCTGTAGTTGGGAATACCATGATGGCCTTCACAACCACCACAACACCCATCGCCATAGTAAGATGTGGCTGCTGCTGTATCAGACATTACATGTACCCCGTTAGACTCCTCTCCCTAACGGCTACATGAGCCTTGCAGTACCAGCACAACAGTGTTGTACAAATGGGTCGACAGGCATAGGATACACATTCAGTTCTGGCAAGTGTGTGTATGTGTGCATGTTTGTATATCTGTAGGTTACAGCATTCTGAGGCCACATACTCCTATTACAATAAGCATTGCCACACAGTAGTACAGATAGTGTTGTTGCTGCCCATAGGTGAGGCATGACAATGCAACACCCTAATGTGCCTGTGGCATGTGCATTAGCTGCATATCCCTGTAGTACCACAGTTGGGATATACAATGGGTTGTATCACAGTCATGGGCAATGTGTGATGGTGGGTATGTCAGAGTGTCATCATTGGTTCCAGTGAGTACAATATCCACTGTGGGATGTGGGTGCTGTGTACAGTGTCATTATACCATGGTCCATCTGGTATATGTTCCATGTACCACTGTATGGTGACCACTGTCACCCTTAACCATACAGGTAACTGATATCACAATCCGGCCCGGTTATGCATGTGCTGTGTGCAGCCTACCTGTAATACATTGGACACACTGACAAGTTGGTAAGCACCAATAGGCCCAGGTCTCTTGGATGTGTGCCTGCCTGTCATGTGTCTGTTAATGTGTATATGATTGTATGTCACACTATGTATTGTCCATATACAACCATTGCATTCCCCATTACCATACTGTAATGTCTGGGAATGTTCCGCATGTAACATGTAACCTGGAACACACCTCACCCTAAACACTGTGTGGTGTGTGCAATGAAAGCCACACACTTCAGTAGCACTACATACCTAGGTAGGGGTCTAGTCCCAGTGTTGCTAAGTAAGAGTGTGCATGTATGTGGGTGGGTCTACATCAGGTTGCTGATTATTCATGTCCCAGCAGGTCATGTGTCCATGTGGCACAGGCAATAACTGTTATACAAACCTTTAACGTGTTCAACTGTACCCCAGATATGTCACAGCCATGACAGCCATGGTGTCACCACAGTGCCATACCCCTTGTGGAATATGACTGCAGACCATCCTCTTGCTGACACATGTACACCTATGACACAAATGGATAACATCATGGAGACCACAATCACCCAGTGTTACTAACAGCTATAATGCATCATTGTTGGACAGCTACACTACCTGACATGTATGCATTAAACATTACTCCTGACAACATGTTAAACTGCAGTACATTGGAACACTGTTGTACAGTCACCATGTGCATCAGAACCATATTAGCCTGTCCCTGCATTGATGTTATGTATGATAGGGATGTGACACAGGTATCATCATATGCACATCGTGTGTTGTTGGTTTGCCAGAAACCAAGGGTGGGCCATACATTTGACACCATGTGTGTGGGTGAGGGGTGTAATTAGTTGAAATGGGCATGGTGATGTGGTGTGTGTAGGTATGGGGTTGCCCTAGGTGTGTTCGTATAGTGTGTGGGTATGCATGCACACAGTTCTGGCATGTGGCTGCCCTATACGGCTGTTTTTTGAGATAGCTGCAGACCATATCTGGCAGGGTGTGTAGTTCACCACCTCCAGTCATGGACATGCAGACTGTGCCTGCCAGGGGTTCCATGGGCACATCCAGGTGTAGGCCTCAATGTGCTTACTCTCCCCTGATGATGACAGAAGTCCGCTGGGACCAGGTCCGTCCTGGGACTGGCCAGGGCCACATGCACATGGCCTGCTGTGGTGTGGTGTGGACAGCTCCCCCCTGCAGTGCGGGAGGATCATCTTGGTGTCCTAGCACGTCCACATTGACTGCCAGCTGTTGGTGTTGCTGGCCTATGTCCACATGGCCGCCGCCGCACTCCCACCACATGTTCAAGCACAGACAAACCACAGTCGATGAGGCCCACCATCTCACCCAACCATCTATCCATGACCTCAGTATAATCACGGAGGGCACTAGACAGTTCATGGAAGTTGTCGCTTGCAGATGTAAGAGCAGCCCTCTGCAGCCTCAGGCCCTGTCTGGTGTACAGTTCCATACATGTCTGCACCCCCATGATAGTCTGAAACATGCGTCTGGTGGTACCAGTTGTGGAGCTTCTGCCAGGGACATGATGACCAGTGGCCCAAACACAAGCACCCCGGTGGTGCCCTGCCAGACATCTTGCTATGCCTGCTGTGACCAGACACAGTAGGCATAGACACCACACTCTCCTGTGCACTGCCACCAACTGTCCCTCTGCTATGGCCACTGGTGATGGGGTATGTTTAAGCACCATAGCTGTGTGCGGGGTTGGGGTGGCTAAGAGGGGGATGTCAAAGAATGGTGCAGTTTCAGCCCCTGACAACCCAGCCTGTGCCTCAACCATACTCTCATCATCTGCAGTGTCCATATAGACACAAACATCAGATTGCATGCAGGAGGGACCCTGACCCACCTCGCCACATGTGGGGGAAAACAAGAAATGCACTTTAAGACCTGTACAGCCGTGCATACCAATACATACATGCACAAACAGACACACACACACAC
This sequence comes from Protopterus annectens, assembly GCF_019279795.1. Taxonomy (NCBI): domain Eukaryota; kingdom Metazoa; phylum Chordata; order Ceratodontiformes; family Protopteridae; genus Protopterus; species Protopterus annectens. Next base: position 699,272,096 of record NC_056732.1, on the reverse strand, counting down.
ACACACACACACACACACACACACACACACACACACACACACACACACACACACACACACATACACACACACACACACACACACACACACACACACACACACACACACACACACACACACACACACACACACACATTACACCTTAATACCTACCCATCCATGATTTTACAGACAGTCCCACATTTATTCCCATAAGTTCCCCATCCTGCATCACACTTGGTAACACACACTCATTAATACCACTCATTAACATATCATTCCTCTAAATGCCTAGATGAGTGATCACAACACAAGACCTTTTACTCCATTACCTCCTTGACCTGAGTGGAGTAGGTTTTACATGGCCTCACTGCTGTCATTCAGTGTTCACCCTGTGTATGTCCAGACATCGTGAGCATGATCTCTATATGTGATGGGCTACTACGTTCACTCCATAATGTCATGCACTGGAGTGTCATGTGTAAGTATTGTTCAGTACATGCCAGATATGCTGCTCAAGCAACCTATCATGTGACAACTGTAATATATAGATATATTCCCTTGTGTTGTCTAGTAATTCCCTAATGCATCTGTAGTGCTGCATACATGGGTTGTCATTCACCTCTCTGCTGAATGCGATATTAAGGGTATACCTGGTGTTTACTTTCCCTCCCAATGCATGTTCCATGCTACAGACCTTATTATACTGTCAACTGCCCTGTGATTACATATCAGACAAGTATTCCTGGTGTGTCATGTGTCAGTCCATGTCCTTGTACTGCATTATCCCAAAGGGAAGTACTGCCATATGAACAACCCAACAATCACACATGTGCATACATGGACACCCACACAAACACACATGCACACACACATCCTACATGCATCACCCTCCCTTCACTCCACCAGATTGCACCTACAGACAAAATAACGACACACACACACACACACACACACACACACACACACACACACACACACACACACACACACACACACACACATACACACACGTGAGATTGCACAAAGATAGTACACACAGTCCTCCCATTACCCATCTGTCAACATGCATAACATATGGTACATAACAGCATGCAGTGCAGCTATAGTCAATCCATGCTAGCAACAGTATGCATGTGTGTGATGTATGGGCTGTGTTAGGTGATGCCCCTTCCCCTGGAAAACACTGCACCCATGTACACAGTATTGCTGTGCACCTGTTATGCACCCTGCTATGTACTGTGCACCAAACCTCACAGCTGTACAACCCATTGCTGAATGTGTAGTACTGTGTCAGGTATGTCTGCTCTAATGCTTACAGCCCCTATGTTTTTCAACAACACATACCTGGGATGATATGTGGACAAATGTCATTTGTAAATGCCTGATGTCTGGTTTACAGATCTCAACATCAGTGGACCATGTATGACCAATCCAGTACTATTACACTGACAACCGTCAGACCATACAGTGGCTATGGGGTGTATACGCACCCTTATTGACATGATGCACCCTTCCTTGATCTGCCACAGGACTACATCACTGCATATATTAACAGTACATGAGCCTGATATGTGACATATGTCCTGTACATTCACGTGCAGTGTCTACAAAATGTCTTAGGTGTGCAGATGCTGACCGCGATGCATATGTGTGTATTTCCTTATCATGATGGTTTGTTACACCTATTGTTATGTGGGCTACAGCAGTCACTATTCCTGGAAGGGGTATAATAGCATGGGCCATCTGCATTTGCCAGTGTATGGTCAGTCTGCCCTACACATGTCCCCCAACTCTGCATGATTGCAAGGTCTACTCATGTGCATATCCCTTGGTGTTCACACACTGCCATTACTATTGCTGTGGGGGTAGGGTTACATCTGCCACAGTTCCTGAACCTGACTCTGTGCAGATACAGCCATTCATTGCATCCTTAGGATCCCTGCTGCAGTTGTGTGTCATGCTGACATACCTTCCCCACCTTCAGCCTTTTTGAAGATGCTTGACAAGTATGGCCTACACATGTGTCAGTTTGCAGTGTCCCATACACTGAACACCACGTGTTACAGCCTAGTCCCAGCTAATAATGTGGACCACAGTAATATGTTATGCCATAGTGTAGATTTATAATAGTTGCCATTGTAATACTGGTATATAAACTGTTGTTGCACTGTTTAAGGGTGATGTTTCACACATGTCCCTACTGTAGGCCATGTGTCCCACCATTATGTTAATCCCTGTGGACACATTTTGCAATGACAGGATGTTAGTTATCTTGCAGGTGTCTGACATACTCTTCCAATACCCCATCATGGTCACCACTGTGATGAAGTGCATTTAACAGCAACAATACGTGAACATGTACAGCATACATTCTGGGTAGGTGTGTTCGATGTGTGCATGGAATATACCATAGCCATTACATGCCCGTGTATTGGCAAGCATCAACATAAACCATACTCACCAGCTACAGGCTGCTGCCTTGGTGGTATACCAGAGGGACCTACATAAGAGTGTGAGAGATGCGATGACAGTGGCCACAGCTGTAGCATTGCTACAGGGTGGGTGCAGCATTGCAGTACAGCAACAATACAAGTCCACAATACTACCACTTATGCACATCTGTTTATTACTACTCTGCAGCAACAAACTATACATATGACATGTCAGATATGCATGATCTACCTGTACAGATGCAGATGCATATGCAACAGTGGTCTACTGATGTGCCCAGTGGCCTTACCTGCATGCTCCTCAGCCGGTGTGTGGGTAGCACCCACCTCCACAATGGTGTCTGCCAGTTGTTGGGTGTGCATATGGGCAGGTGCCAAGAGGCTGGCGAGGAGCTCCTCAACATGTGTTGGGGGGATGGATGGCATGACACCCCCCATTGCGAGGTGATTCCCCTGGACTGCAGCAGCATGCTGACAGGCATTACAAAGCAGGTCAGAACAATGATGTCGGACCTGCTCATAACTGCGGTTATGCAGGCTGACATCATTGACCCTGAGGACTAGATCATTCCACAGGGTGGTCCACTCCTGCTTCTCATGGGTGACCCAGCCAAACAGGACAGAATAGTGCTGGATTAGGTAGTTCAGCACAACCTCATTTTCTGCCGCTGAATACGCAGGTAGGCGGCCATGGGACATCTTGCTTGAAAGACATAAAGATGTAAACAGGTCTGACCAACCCATACAGCAAGGTTACCATAGTTCTTAATACACATCTCTGTCACCCCCCACCATATCAGTGGTAACAAACTGTTCACACAACTCAATAGGTATGGCTACAGCTTACCTACCAGTGGGACATATATTGAATTGTACACTTTTTGCTATGTGTTTGTAGCCATGTTCCCTGTGTGGACACTATCATTGCTGGCCTGTTACAGACTATTTCACCTGTATGCCATTGTCAGGGTCACTGTGGTTCCACATATGCATGTGGTATGCTTGCTATGTGATTGCTGCACATCTGACATTCTGTGTTATTGAGGATATCTATGCATGCTGTTGGACATGTTCCAGGATTGTGTAGACTATTACTATGCACATATGTTCTATAACAGTGACACAATAGCATGTTTACAGAATAGTTTCCAGCAGAACCACCTCTCCAAACTCATATGCCCATGTTACCAGGCCTCATCACATGTGGGACCCACCCTGGGGCTTCCTCATCTTCTGGTCCAGCACTACCTTCAGATGGAACCACCTCGGGGGATGTTGTCCCCCCCAGGAGCACACACAGACATGATCCTGTCACCCGAGGTCATGTCCAGTGTCTGTTCCATAGGGGGGCTCCACAGACACTTGTGGGATGTGCTACATCACCTTGAGGCACCCAGTACACATTCACAGAGTCCACATGATCCTCCTGCTCAGCCTCCAGGCCAGGCACCTTCAGGGCTGTGGACTGCTGTTGCGAGTAGCAATGGGTGGGAGGCTTGTTCCCATTGTTTCCATATGGGGGCCATGGGGCTTCTACATCGCAGGCCACACACACACCATCCAGGGTGTTTACCTTCCACATGTGTCATATACCACCCCTGTAGGCTGTCCTCTATATCTACCAATCCGGACCACCTCCACAAATATACCTGCCATCCTTCCCCATATTCCCATTCCCTACTTCACAGACAAGGACAATGTGGTCCCAACAAGGGGTTCACATGTGACATACCCGTCCATGTTGCACACACTTACAGCTGTATATAAGTATTGCTATGTGTGCTGTTCTCTCACACATCGCATGCAGCACTGTGGTGGTAATATAGGGGACATGTATTTACATACATATGTGTGTGTGTGTGTGTGTGTGTGTGTGTGTGTGTGTGTGTGTGTGTGTGTGTGTGTGTGTGTGTGTGTGTGTGTGTGTGTATATATGTAGACATATGCATATATATATATATATGTGTGTGTGTGTGTGTGTGTGTGTGTGTGTGTGTGTGTGTGGATATATATTATGTTGTATATATGTGTTTATATATGTCTACATATGGGTACCTGTATATGTGTAGACATACATGTATATATATATATATATATATATATATATATATATATATATATATATATATATATATATATTATATATGAGGTACATTCAGACATCAGGTCCAGAATCTCTAACTCTACTTCCTGCACAGCTGCACTGTTCTGCTTTGCTACAACACAGACAGGTGCCACATATGGGCACAGCCTAATGTTATGGGGATATATATAGAGCCAGATTGCAGGTAAGCCTATTACACACCTATGGCATTTCAGCATGCTACAATACATGTTAACCTGAGTGTCCTGCAAGTGGTGGGCTCTGGAACCCATGTGTCCATCATTATGGCATTACTTCCACCACCAGCTATTGGCCACAGTAATATACATCCTTTCCATTACACAACACACACTATATTGGTTTACATCTTGTCAGTCGGTGATCCTCTACACAGTTGATGGGTATGGCCCACTACCCACAGGGACAGACTCTAATGCCCATAGCAGTTGTTCAGCTGAAGATCATTACAACAACACCTGATGGCACATGTATATCATTCCACATCATCTACCTCAGTATTATGGACCAAGTACTACAGTCAATTGCATGCATATATACTACACACACCTGTTGTGGGGATGAGGTCTGTTGTGGATAGTGTCCTTGTAGGAGGTTTTTTTCCTCTCCTTAGCTATGGCCTTAGCCTGTTTCCTTTGTTTCTGTTTTTGGTGTGGTTGTGGTTCTGGTTTTGGTTCTGGACCTGTTTTCTGTTTTCTCTTTCTCTTTCCCTCTCTCCGTCTCTCTCTCTCTCTCTCTCTCTCCAGTAAATGGATTGAGCTGCTTGGAATATATTGCAGCATGGCTTTTATGGGTGATGCACATGATCAAGTGATGACCTCTGAAGCAATCAGTTTCCTCCACTTGCTACCTGCATGCAGCGTGCTGTGTAGTACTTCCAATTACCACTGTCATGACAACCCACTACAATAAATCCCTACATCATGTGCGCGTGGTCCCATTACCTTTCCTGTATGGTGGACATCCTTCCTGTGTGTAGGCAGTTGTGTTACAGACAGCACGTAGCAATACCTCTTACAAGAGAACTTGCACACTCAGGCCAGCTACATATTTGTATGAGGTTCCAGAAATACATACAGACTGTGGGTACTGTTGTTGTATGCATTGTATAGCACCAGTGTTGCAGGGTTTTTGTATACATACTAGTTTAACATGGACTGCAGTCTGTCTGCATAGCTCTCAACTGTGTGCCTATCCACTTGATGGCCAGTGGTGTGCGTGTTATGTTTTGCCTGTCCACTACACAGGTCTTGTGTCAGCTATATCACTGGGTGTGTGTATGTGTGTGTGTGTGTGTGTGTGTGTGTGTGTGTGTGTGTGTGTGTGTGTGTGTGTGTGTGTGTGTGTGTGTGTGTGTTGAGTGTGCTCAGATATGGTGTGAGCATAATGTCCCATCATCGGCCATAGCCCGTCCCCTCATTAGTTTTTGTACCAAATCAGTGAGGGTATCAGAATTTTCTTCGTAGATACATTTACTATCCCCTGGAACCCCTTTGACTTGTTCTAAGAAGCAATGTATTAACTGTTTTTATATGTCTCTTTTTCCTATATCTCTGTTTGTTTTTTGATTTATGATTTGAAATGCAAGTCTAAAATGTTCACTTTGTTCCATTAATTTATCTGTGATAGTAATTTTAAAATTATCTCTTAATTTGGCTGTGAGATGCTGCCCTTGTGTAAATGCCATTAAAACTGCTGTCATACATCCTACTTTAGTGTTTAACTGATAATCATCTTGTTTTAATTGAATGAAAGTTTTAAAACATTTGGGAATGAAAATCCAGAAACATCTAAGTAATGCATCTGTCCATATATCAGATCCTGCTGTATATGCCACCCATTCTTCAAATGTAAGCATGTTATAAAATATGCCTTTTTTATCATTCCACTGTGGTAAACTCTGTAATAATCTAGACTGTGTATATAAATCTGTAGTGGTTCCCTGTCCCTGTTCTATAATTTTGAATGGTTTTGTGTTTTTTAACTCTTCCTTAAGCTGGGATATCAAAATAGTATTTTGGAGGTTAGTCTCTGTTAATTCATCTAATTCTTCTTCCTTTTCCTTCAGACGCTGTTTAAGGTCTGTCATTTCTACCTGTAAGTGTTTAAGAGATGTGTGATACCTGTTATTGGATTTCTCTGTGGACTGTAGGGCTCCTATGCACTTTTGACAGAGATCTTGGATGTCATTTCTGAACATTTTAAACTCACTTTGTTATTCTTTTAAAAACTTATTAAATTATTCTGTCAATGTATCATAAGCTTTGTTTCTGTCCTCATCTGTATGTGTAGCTGTGGCATCATTCCATGCTTGTACATAATTTTTAAAGGGAGTTACAAGATCTACAGGGGACTCTGTCAATAACAGATTTGACTGCTGTTGTAATTCAGAGATTAATGTACTGACAGGACATAACTGCTTTATATCTGGATATAATGAAAACTGTGTACCCTTAATTAATTCTTTATCATGAACAGATCTGTCTGCACAGTCTATTATTTTAGCAATATCATGCAATACTTTGTTATGGCATATTACACAAAATGCAGTTTCTTTTGAATCACACAATAAACATTTGTTATACCCCACATGGTTTTCTTTGAGATACCAGTCAAATATTGTAATACATTTGCATAATGCCTTACAGTAAGCAGCTTCATATATTTTTTCAAGTGCTATCAGTACATGGCTACATCCATTTGCATTTCTGACTTCATATTCCTAACTAAAGGTATGTTTCAGACTATCCTGTAACACCAGCGACTTGCTTAGTGTATGACAACACTATTTCACATATGGGCCTGTGTTCCAGCCTCTAGCCTCAGCCTACATACCAGGCTTTGTCCATATGACATGCTGTCATGAGTTGTTATGTAGTGGCCTGTGGGTATGTCATGCTGCCATTCCTGCCATCATTCCACTGCTGTTGTGGCCCCCACACACATTGTGGGGTTGGGTCCATATATGTGTGGGGTTCATCTGTACAATACATGTGTGCCCTTATGCAGTCCAGAGGCCAGTGTATGTAACAGTGGTATATGGCCCTGTATGTCAGTCTATGGGGGTTGGATGTCCAATAACTAACCTAAGCTGTTAGAACATGTGAGGGGTATCAGGGGGTAAGCTGCCTTAAGGTATTTGGACGTACATTACCATACAATTCACCTTGGGTAAATGCAGGACTACTGCTTTCTGCCATACAGACTGTTCTGTTTATCAGTGTGATTGTGATGGTTTCAGTTATGCTTTGTTATGTAACAGATCCATCCCATTGTGTCAACTGAGGTCTTTACCCCCTAGGGATTGTGTACAGAGTGCAGATAGAGGCTGATTGACTATAGATTTGCATTACTTACTGTTGATTGATTGTTATCCTATGGCCCAGTCTGTCTTTACTGTTGTAGTACTTGAAGGGCTTGGCCTGGACAGCAACATATGTAATGCTTTCTGGAATACTGTATTAATTTATCTGTTTGAGAGTTGCATTAGTCTGTTTATATGTATTTCAGAGTCTAAACAGCTATATGACATGGCATCTACAACTGTAATAGTACACAAATAAAGCTTTCTCATGTATGCAAACCTGTGTGTGGTGTTATATCCTTTGACCTCTCTGTGAGTATATGTTTTGAGCAACAATTGTCTTTTGTATGGGTGACTCATACAGTGTCCAGTTGGTAAGGTGGCAATTGTAGGCATACTGGCTGTTCTATATGGTGTGCACTCTCTAAATATGTATCTTCCTATACATATCTCTGTGTGTGTATGTGTAGTTACATAAATATATATATATATATATATATATATATATATATATATATATATATATATATATATATATATATGCATCTGCATATATGTGTCTGTGTATATGTATCTTAGGAATGTTTATTGCTTCCACATTGTACATTCCCTATGGTAGCCAGACTGCACTGCATATGTTATTGATACCAGCCTGACATCATACAGGTGGGATGGATAACTGTTAACATCTTGTGCCCATGTTGTGTCAGGTCATGGTTATTGGACTTGCAACAATTGGTACTGTATTGCAGGGCAGACCTGTTTGGCTGTGGGGGGTATATCAATACATACAAGACGTATGTTGCTTGGGCCCCTATTAACGGTGCCTGTGATTATATATGTATTTGTTATGTTCTCTTTTATAGCTATAGATATAGAGCTGTACATATATATATATATATATATATATATATATATATATATATATATATATATATATATATATATATATATATATATATATATATATATGTGTGTGTGTGTGTGTGTGTGTGTGTGTGTGTGTGTATATATATATATATATATATATATATATATATATATATATATATATATATATATATTTAGATATAAATATATATATATATATATATATACACACACACACATACATCTACATGTATAAATACATTTCCTGTACTGTTGAATGACTGTGCTGGATGATATGTTTGTGAAAACATCAGGGCAATGTATTTCTAACATGGCTTAGTGGTAAATCACTTTGGCTATGGTGTGCAGGGTCCTGGGTTTGAGCCTTGCTGAGGTTGTTTATTTTGTTGCTGGGCAGAACAAGGGCCATTGGATACAGAGTGATTAAGGCACTTTTAAGCAGTTGTAAGCGGGTTTGCGCAGAGGTAAGCACTGCTAACTTCTGGTCACAGTTTCTTATACTCAGTTAGCTTGCAAATTGCTTAACCTGTGTAGGCATTGCTTACCCCCATCCAGACAGGATTAAACCCGCTTACTGCTTCATAAAAGTGCTTACTCCCGCTTACCCCGAGCTAATTTCTTTAAAAGAAATGAAAAAGGGTTGATAAGAAAGTGGTGAAAAAGGGGCACAAATAGGGAAAGACAGTAGGGAAAATAGCTAGGGATGTGCAGGAAGGGTGTAGGGAAGGTCCATAGCTGCCCATTTCTTCTACAGCAACAGCTGTGCATATATACTGAATTCGGAGATAGATTTGGACACTCATACCCCTGAGAGAAGGTTCGGGACAACAATAATATGTTGTTAAGGCAATTAGACCAGATTACATGTGTCCAGTGGACATGTGTGTGAAATGGACAGCTATGTATGGGGTGAGATTTTTTGGGGGGAACAGATTGCCCTTTTTTTTCAGGTAAGAGTGGTATGTTGGGGAGGGATAGTAGGTATATTTGGTGAAGTAGGTTGGGTAGGTTAACAGACAAGACAAACAAGATGCATATGGAGGTGGTATATGACACATATGAGGGAAAACACCTTGATGGGGAGGGGTGTTGTGAAATTAGAAGCCCATGAGCCCCCTAGTGGAAACAGTCGAACTGAGGTCCCCACCCATGGGTAGTCACCACTGCACGTTCACAGCCCCAAAGGTGGCTGTGCTGAGGGCTGAGTAGGAGAGCCAGGCCAACCCTCTAGTTGCGACACATGGCCCTCAAGCTGGCATAGCAGATCTCCAACCTCCCTGTGTAGCTTGCTACGCACCATGAACCAGACCTGCTGACAGGTGACAGGTTCTTGTCTACGCCCGCTCCCGGGGGGAGGGCGAGCCCCATCCCCTGAGGTGGTTCCACCTGAAGGTGGTGCAGGACCAATGGATGAGGAGGTCCCGGGTTGGGCCCCAGACATGCTGATGCCCAGTGCCATGGCCAGCTAAGGTGGGACAGGTGGGTCCGCTGGGACCCGCATTCCCATACGTCATATGGTGTTTACGTTTTATCAACATATGTGGGTTAGTAATAGTCAACACATTCCAGGATTAGGTATAACAGCATGCATAGATATTCCCATTAACCCAAATACCAGATATGGAACAGTTGCATAGCAAACAGAACACATGCATATATGGGACCACAGTAGTAATTACAACAGCATGCAGGTACATTGATGACACCATGTCACCAGTGTGGGAGTATTTCAACATAGCACATGCATAGAAACAGATTTAAATAATTATCTAACAATAGGACATATGTCCCAACATTAGAGTTAAGTCAGCACATACCAAATGAGTTGTGTATTTGGTTGATTGTTGTAGATATGGTGGGGGGAGAAAGATGTCAATTAACAACTAGTATATTCCTGTAGTTCGCATTACTTTCCTAGTCAGTGCTGTTATCTGTACCTTACAAGTATTTGTACACTACCCTATTACCTTAGTTTGGACAGTATAAAAAGACCAACTCAGCGGTAAAAGAACGCCAACCTCCGCTCACCCTGAGCACTTCCACAATCCAAAAAAGACTTTCGTCCAGAAAGAGTTTCAAAATGAATTCACCACAATAAGTGGCAAAAGTAACAATTCCATTTTATTATAACAAATAAGTTAAGCGCTTTCACTCACTTGAATGTTAGCTTCATCAGAACATCTAGTCAACTGATACAAATGGTTTAAATAGTGTCTTTGGCACCAAATCCATTTAAAGTGACATAATACTTTTTGTACATCTTATACTAAAAACGTATATATAAAAATGTTGTGTGCCAAAAACAAAATGCTTATTTGCATTCAATAACATCAGTTTCCTATAAATCCACTTAGTACTGCTCATGTCAAAAATAGATATATAAAAATTATTATAAAAATATATAAATATAAAATACTGCCGTTAAATGTGTAAATAATATATATATAGCTGTAAATACATGTGTGCAATATGTGAATACAAAATTATAAAAAATGATTTATAAAATATATATACACAACCATAAATATAAATAAAAAACTACCTTGCTATATTCTATCTTCACTACAAATAATTCTACCCAATATTACCTAATATTGAGTAAAGGTTTTACTGAAATGTGGTCATTCAAGCCTGGTGGTGTTGTGGCATCATTTAGCAATTGCCACCATACTTCCTTGTATGCAAGTGTATTTTTATAGTCACCACCTCTAGGATCCAGAATAACATTTTCTAATATCGAAAACTTAAAATTATGTTTAACCCCATACTTTTCCACATGCCTGTATAGGGGATTGTTAATATCCTTCGTCCTAATACTATGCAGGTGAGCATATATACGTTTCTTAAAATTTCTGTCTTCCCTATATAGTATCCTGGACAGGCCTCACACTTAGCCAAATAAATAACTAATTTCTAATTACAATTGCCCTGTATAAATCTCAATCTAGCCCTGTTGATATTATCCAAAACTATTCCTTCTTCCTCATTTATAGCATAACATTGGTTGCAGGCACCACATTTTGTGGTGTGCTTTTTGGTCTTCTCTGCTCCAGTATCTCTTATGCCCCTTTCCAAATATGATTTAATATTTCTCCCCATCTTATATACTATTGTAGGTCGGGGGCCCAAAATATCGATCATATCTTGGTCGACCGTCAAAACACTCCAATTAGTTGTTAGAATGTCTGCTACAGTTATCCCTCTCCACAAAGGAGGAGCAACTACAGGCCCTGGAAACTATCGCTCCATTAGCCTGATGAGTCTGATATGCAAAGCTATGGAATGCATCATCACGGACCTAATAAACAAGGATATAGGGAATCTCCAAACTCTGGATCCCACACAGTTTGGTTTTGTGAAGGGTAGCTCATGCCTGCTCAACCTGGTTGACTTCTTTGAGTCAGTCACCAGAGCTGTGGATGAAGGCAAGGTGGCTCATACAACCTACCATGACCTGGCCAAGGCCTTTGATACCATTCCCCACTCAGGAATCATAGAACAACTCACTAAGCTCGGCATCAGCCCCTATGTCACTAAATGGGTTGCAAATTGGCTCACAGATAGAACCCACAGTGTGAAAGTAGCTGACTCCAAGTCAGACTGCCGACCAGTCACGAGTGGAGTCTGACAGGGTTTGGTCCTGGGTCATCTCCTGTTTGGTATCTGCTTCTCTGAAGTCCAGGCCAACATGACGGGACTCTGGCTGACAAAGTTTGCAGATGATTGCAAGTTGGGAGCTATTATTAACTTCTCAAGTGATGCTGACATCCTACAGAAAGACATCACTGAGACCAATGACTGGTGTCAAAACAATGGCCTTAAGCTCAATGCCAAAAAATGTGTCGTCATCCCCTTTGGGAAAAAAACAGTTCCTATGAAGTACCACATCAATGGTAGTCCACTGAACACAGAAGGTGTTATCAGAGATCTGGAAACACAGGTTAACAGCAACCTCTCTTTTGACCACCACATTGCCACTGTGGTCAGAAAGTCCTTCTATGTGGCACATTTCATTACTAAGGGTTTTGCATCCAGGAAGAAAGAGGTCATTGTCTCCCTCTACTCTTCCCTCATTAGGCCAATCATTGAGTACAATGCACCATTTGGCATGTACCTCACTAGACACCTGCAACAACTGGAGAGGCCACAAATGTACCTCACAAAGAGGATCCTAGGCCTTAAACACTTGTCCTATATGGACAGACTCAATAAACTCTAACTATTCTCTGTCTCATATTGCTTGCTTAGAGGCAATCTCTGCTTGACTTAGAAAGCCATGTCTCACCCAGCTGTGTTAGAAATGCTACATCTAAAGAAATCCCAACCCCACTGCACCACATGCTCCAGAGACCTCAACCTCATTACCACAATCAACAGAACAAGCTGGAGGGACAGGTTCATAACCCAGAGACTGCCCATGCAATTGAATAGACTTCCCATACATGTCAAACAGAGCACCTCACTCGCTCTCTTCAAGAGAAATCTTGATGAGTGGATGGGAAATAGAAAATTCACCCCAGGGATTACTTTAGTGGCTCTACTCGACATAGGCACTGGGAACTAAGGTCAGGTGGCACAATGCCAGGGTAATCCTATGGGCTAGGCTTGTAAAGACTCCAGGACCATTAGCCTAGTACACACCTATGAACCTATATAGTTTAATATCCGTTTTGGAAAGATGGGAATTCAAAGTAACAATTGTCATTAATTATTATTCTTAGCACCATGTGAGCTGCATGGCTTCTAGAACTGCAATCTTAACTTTATGCTAAGGTCAGTTGTCCCAACAAATCTGTTGCTAATTGCCTCTGAGCTCTTCCGTGCACCTCCAACATTGTAATGAAGTTCTTGGGAATGATCATGGAGTCTTATTTGGGGCTGGGAAGCATCACTGTATAATTACCACAAAAACAGTCTTCAAGTTGGGAACGTCTAAGCCTTTCTCGGACTGTATCAGGAGCAAAGAGATGAATAACCGTCTGTATCTCCTTTCCTAAGATTACTGACCATTGTTTCTAATAGTTTCTGCTCCAGATGAGTAAATTGATAAAGCCATGACTATGGACCAGCTGTCCCTAGACTGACTAGTGGCTCAAACACATCATGCAGGTGGGAGGGGAAATAGGCATATACACATTGGGGGAAGGTAGGGCTGAGAAGGATGCACATCACCACATTTCCTTAGAAGAGGGCTGATATTAATGTGCATCCTAGCAGTGAACTTTCAACTCTCAAAGCAACTACTTGATGGTAGATGTCATAGCAACCATATGGAAGCATGTACTTGCATGGGGAAGGTGTTTTGTTCTCCTGCAGTGATAAATGTAACACCCATACCCCACACAAGGTGTAGGATTAGGCCATACATAAACATCTTCATAGCCAAGGTGCAGACGAGGACATAAAGCACCCTCATGGCTATCTGAACAATACTGCCCATTCCACACAGCTCTTGCCCCACTACTAGGCAAGCATTCCCAAAGGACAGGGGAATAAGTGAGCATATCCAGTAGGAGAGAGCTTTGATATCAACAGACACAATGACAAAAAGAACATAGAAAACAAAATTCAACCCATCTAAGATGGTAACTGCTGGTGGAAGGTTTACTGTGGGTTTATCTGATTTGCCTCACGGCATAGCTGTGTAAAAGTCTTTCATCCTGCTGATATAAAAACTCATATTTGCATAATGTGAAAATATGGTTCCCTGTGCCTTGTACATAATAAAACCTCTCCTGTTTAAAATCATCTATAGGAAATGCTTTCCATAGTCTCCCACTGTTCATAGCTGCTGAAAGAGCTGCCAGTTTGTACAGACAGCAGTACCACTGCAGGTCATCTAACAGTATACTACTAAATATTCTCACATAGACCTTTAAGTGACTCTCCCCTGCTTCCTCCCATCCACTAATGATCTGGTGTAATGGATAGGCACTTCCCTGTCATTACTGTTTCTGGACTGGTGGATATGGGCAGCCTGAGGCAGTGTTAGTAATTGCCTCAGGTTCACTGACAACCATTAAATTTTATAACGCAGAAACACAGTGTGTGAGAAATGTAGATGCACAATGTCATTGGAGGCAAACCACTCACATACACACATGAAAATGCAAATCAGGTTGTTGGAGTTATACCCAAAATGCTCAGTACCAACACTTAGGAACAAACACATAGACCCACATATGCGGAGGTACTCACTTTCAATCTACCCAAACCTCCAAGACCTCTTAAAAGCATCTCTCAGTGGCCCTGCGCACACTCAAAAAAGACAGCATCTCAAAAAATACATAACTCTGAAAATCATAGTAGCAACACTTCCAAGCCCATAAGGCAACACGCTACACAGCCAATATTCTAGTTATTGGGAATTCCCTTGAAAAACATGATCAGGCTAAACAAGGAGAAGATAGATCACAGTGAGCTGTTTGTCTGGAGCCAGGATCTGCCACATCATGCATGCACTTGACATACCTCACCAGACTCTATGAAGAGAGACATGATGGAGCTCTCTGAATATGTGTCCCAGGCTGATATGACTCTAACCTTGATTAGCATCCTACCTTCACCTATGATGATGATGCAGTACCAGCAAAAAATAATTTACTTCAACAATTGACTTATTTTCTGCTATCACAAGGGGATCCAATATCTGTCAGCCTGGGGAGACATGATCAACAAACCAAAATGCTTTGCCAGAGATGGTTTGCAGTTGTCACCACTTGGCTTCTGTATACTGGCAAAAACTTTATCTCCATAGTGCCTTTTTAGGCTGTGCCAAATTGTTAAACCCTCCAACATAACAAAAATCACTCATGACTACCTAAAGATACTGCTGCTCAACACCAGGTTTAAATAAAAAACTGCACTCCTCACCCTGGAGAATGCAGACATATGTATAGTTACAGAAACTTGGTTCAAAACCATAGCACCCCGGCTATCAAAGGCTACAATGCCTTTCATACATTTTGATGCTGCTAGCTCAGGATAAAACAAATGAAGGAGGTCCCTCAGTGTTCATAAAGGACAAGTACACTGCTAGACTGGTCCAACTAGATGATTCACTTGAGCTACTCCATGCCCAACTAACTGTAGGTGCGACCCTCCCCCATCATATCCTTGCTAGCTACAGATCCCCTTATATAAGTCTGGAAAAGCACACCTTCATCTAAACCTACTTGAATCTCTTAACATTCAGCCTAACACCATACTTATGGGTGACTTCAACTACCCTTCTATAAACTGGGAGACATATATGACCCATAATTCACTAGATCAGAGGATTTTTGGACTTCAGCAATGCTAATCCCCTGGAGCAACTGGTTAGCTCCCCAACTAGAGGTACAAATATCCTAGACCTAGTACTCACAAACATGGGGGGATGCTGCTCACTCCCATACATTAACTCCTCTCTGGTAAGATTTGACCACAAAATGATCTTCTTTATTATTAAAACTAACATAGAACTCCCATAAAATTCCAAACCTGTTAAGAACTTAGCTAAGGCCAATTACCTCAAAGTAAGTGACAGCTTATTAAAGTTCCAAGCCCCTGCGAACCTGTTTGACACCGAGGCCTACTCTAAGCTGTACACAAAACTACTGTACAACCACATTCTTAGCTGCATAGAGGAGGCAGTTCCTCTCTGAATCAAACCTATGATTACTGGCAAAAATAAACCACCCTGGTGGACCCCTAGCATAAATAGGCTGTTCAATGAAAGGGGAAAAAAATCCTCTCCAAAGCCAAAAAGGAACAGACAAATCAGTGCAAAAAATGCCCACCAGTCTAAACAAACAAATGAAAGAGTTGGTCAAATCTGCCAAAGCAAACTATGAGGCAAAGATAGCCTCCCATGTGAATGATAACCATAAGGCTTTTTTTAATTATATTTGTAACCTCAGGGGGAAACGCTCAGCAATGTGCCGAGTTAATCATGAATAGCAACACTTATACACATCCTGAAACTATAGAAAACCTGCTGGCTGACAGGTTCAGTTCAAACTTCTCCCCCCATCACCTCCTACCACACCCAAAGAAATACCAGCAACCATTCCCCTGCCAGCCATTACAAGGGAACAGGTCCTTACCATGCTCACTAAAGCCAAAAACACAGCCTCTATAGGTAACAGAAAAGACGTGTAGACCAAAAAGCCTCACCCTGGAATGTTGTAAAACGTTTCAGCAAATGCAAAAAATACGTAACAAATCTTGTAATCCAGTTCTTTAAAGATGTAACAGCAGTTCTAAGAGTGCTCGCCAAAAAATGATGACCAGATGGTAAACTAGAAATCTTTATTCCACAAACACGAACCAAACTCCAACACAAGCGCTTTCACCCGTTTATAATGGGCTTTTTCAAGTGTGATTTCTGTGTACCACAGCTCTTCTTTATATATGCTGGGTTATTAGGTTAATTAATTATATAATTGATTGATTGAATTAGTCAACCATACTTTCTACTTAAAAATGTATATACATATAAAAACTGTTTAAACATGTGCTTTTGTTATCACAGTAATAATAAATGTTAAAATAATAAAAGTGAAAGTACATTACGTTTTAACACATTTGATGATGACAACCTAATAAAAAACTTCTTGATGTTACCTCTACTTAAAGTTTAAATATAACAACTGCATTAAATACTCATTTTCTGTGTGTGCTACATCTTAGTCACAAAATAATTATGTTTGCAGTTGTATATAATACTTTCCAAGTAGATAAGTCAATCTTACATGTTACTTTGTATAAAAGATAAATGATATTCTACTAAATAAATAAATAAAAAAAAAAATATTCTACTAAATAAATAAATAAATGGTTACATTATCTATTATTTACCCTATAAATAAATCATTAACTAGAGTTCATGAGAATAATTTTAAACAACAATTTTATATTCTTTAATGGGGAGTTCTTTAAGCAAATTAGTGGGGTGGCCATGGGGGCTCCATGCGCCACTTCCTATGCAAACATAGTTTTGAGTAAATGGGAGACAGAATTTATCCATTCCACCCAATGGAGCAAACACATCAGCTTCTATAGGAGATTTTTGGATGACATCTGTATTCTCTGGGCAGGCTCTGAAAGGGACTTTCAGGACTTCATGAACTACTTGGCCCAAACTACCAATTTTCTACATTTTACCCATGAAATTAACGGAAGAAGCTTACATTACTTGGATATTAAATTAACTAAAAAATCTGACAATGTTGGCTTTGTTTCCCAAATATATAGAAAAAAGACACATTGTAACTCCTTTTTACACTTTAACAGTGGGCACCCTTTGCATGTTAAGAGGGGCATCATTAAGGGACAACTGGTGCGTGCATCTAGAATTTGCAGCACACAGGACTTGTTCTTTGAAGAGACAGAATTTCTTAGAAGCTCTTTTTTGGACAGAGGGTATCCTGAAGAATTGTTTCAGGACATTCTTGGTGAAGTTCTAAGAAAAGAGACGTACATTTTCCACCGCTTTTAGGAGTTAAAGCGGTCATTCCTAGGAGGCAGAACAAACTGGAAGATAATTTTGGCAGTAATTTTACATACACATATTCACAAGATGCACATTTTATTGAAAGCACAGCAAGTAATTTTTGGCCCATTGTTCATATGCAAGATGAATTTGCAAACATGTTTTCTAACAAAATTTCGTTTGTTAGAAAAAGGGGCATTAACTTGAAGGGCTTTTTTGAAACTAAAACTAGTTCCAATGACAGCTTGTATACCAACACAGTGATCAAACAAAAAGGTACTTATGCATGTGGCACGTGCAATCAATGCAAGTACATTACAAATAGTGACAAAATCACCATCCCTTCTAGAGGTATCACCATAACATCTAAAGAGCACTTCTCCTGTAACTCAACTAAAGTGGTATATTTAGGAGTTTGTCAAAACTGTTTATCATTTTATATTGGCAAAACAGAACGAGAATTTAGACGTAGGATATATGAGCACATGAATGACATCAAAACAAAAAAGGAGACTAATGCTTTTGTTAAGCACTCGAACAATGTGCTCTCTATTCGTTTTTTCGTGTTGGACAGGGTAGTTCATGACAAGAGGTGGTGATTGGAAGAATGCTCTAAACATCAAAGAGTTAATTTGGCAGCTGAGGCTTGATGCCACAAGAAGCCCTGGTCTAAATGATGGAACCAGTTTGGCTTGTATTTTGAAGGATAGGCATAGTAAACTATAAATCAAGTTGATCTGCATTCACTTTTATACATACATATTTTTTTGTTTTTATGACACACAAGTATTTACATTGTGGATTTTCAAGTTGTATTATTTATTTGTATTAGAAATTGATTACAATATGAACTTAATATTAGAATTACTTATGATTCTATATTTACCTAGGTTTAGGTATGTGTATATTTACATTTATACTTGATTTTAATATTCATGTGCTTTAATGATTTATTTATAGGGTAAATAATAAATAATGTAACCATTTATTTATTTATTTAGTAGAATATCATTTATCTTTTATACAAAGTAACATGTAAGATTGACTTATCTACTTGGAAAGTATTATATACAACTGCAAACATAATTATTTTGTGACTAAGATGTAGCACACACAGAAAATGAGTATTTAATGCAGTTGTTATATTTAAACTTTAAGTAGAGGTAACATCAAGAAGTTTTTTATTAGGTTGTCATCATCAAATGTGTTAAAACGTAATGTACTTTCACTTTTATTATTTTAACATTTATTATTACTATGATAACAAAAGCACATGTTTAAACAGTTTTTATATGTATATACATTTTTAAGTAGAAAGTATGGTTGACTAATTCAATCAATCAATTATATAATTAATTAACCTAATAACCCAGCATATATAAAGAAGAGCTGTGGTACAGAAATCACACTGAAAAGCCCGTTATAAGCGGGTGAAAGCGCTTGTGTTGGAGTTTGGTTCGTGTTTGTGGAATAAAGATTTCTAGTTTACCATCTGGTCATCATTTTTTGGCGAGCACTCTTAGAACTGCTGTTACATCTTTAAAGAACTGGATTACAAGATTTGTTACGTATTTTTTGCATTTGCTGAAACGTTTTACAACATTCCAGGGTGAGGCTTTTTGGTCTACACGTCTTTTCTGTTTCCTTGTTGTGGTTTGCTGCATCTCCTGATTTGTCGTTACAGCCTCTATAGGTCCCAACAACATTCCAGGATGCTTCTTAAACAGCTTAAAACAGAATCTATCACAACAACTAGAAACCATGTTTAACCAAAGCTTCCAAACAAGTTTTGTCCCAGAGGAATGGAGGGCTGCAACATTCATCAATCTGCACAAGTAGGGCCCATCAACCGACCCAGGGAAACACAGACCAATAAGCTTGATCAGTCTTATCTGCAAGGCCATGGAGAGAATTATCATTGACCTGATCAATAATGACATAGGAACCCTCAAAAAGCTAGACCAGACCCAATTTGGCTTTGTCAAAGAGAGGGCTTCTTTGAGAAAGTCACCAGGGACATGGATGAGAGTAAAATAATACACAACGCTTATCTAGATCTGGCCAAAGTTTTTGACACAAATCCCCACTTGGAGATCATAGATAAACTTACTGAGTTAGGCATAACCCCCTACATGATAAGATGGATAGCCAACTGTCTCACTGACAAGATACACGTCTGGATAGATGAATCCATTTCCGATAAGAAACCTGTTACTAGCAGTGTCCCACAGAGCTCAGTGTTATGACCCCTCCTGTTTGGTATATACTTCTTTGAAGTGGAGGCCAATGTTGAGGGCCTCTGGCTCACCAAGTTCACTGATGACTGTAAGATGGGAGTAATCATTGAATCCCCAAATGATATTGACATCCTACAAAGAGGCCTAAAAATGACAAATGACTGGTGCCAAAGCCATGGTTCTAGGCTAAATGCTAAAAAATGCATAATCATACCCTTGGGTAAATCAGAAATCCCTGCAAATTATAATATTGATGGAACATCCCTAAAAGTAGACCCAGTGGTGAGGGACCTAGGAACACAGATAGATAGTAACCTAAACCTTGACCACCAGGTAGCTACAGTAGTGATGAAATCCTTCTGTGTGGATCAGCTTATAAGTAAAGGCATGACATTGGCATCAAGATCAAAGGAAGTTATAGTACTATTGTACTTGGCCCTCATTAGGCCCATACTTGAGTACAATGCTCCCTTCTCCATGTACCTAACCAGGCACTTACACCAACTGGAGCAGCCCCAGAGGTTTCTCATCAAAAAAATACAAAGCATAAATCACATGTCTTATACAGATCAGCTAAAGGTCCTATCCCATTACTTCATCTCATATTGTTTATTGGGATGGGACTTATGCCTTACCTTCAAGACATTCTCTGATCCAGCCCTGATGAAAATGTTACATATTTGCAAGAAAATTTATACAAGAGTAACATGTTCCATAGACTTGAGTCTTATTTCTGACTCTAACAGAACTTGCTGGAGAGAGAGTCATATCCCAAAAATTGCCTCATCTATGGGATAAACTTCCAGTCTTTGTAAACAAAGTACGTCTCTCACTCACTTCAAAAAGAATTTGGATAAATAGATGGGGAAGCATAAATTCACTCCTGGGTACTGCCCATGTCCCTTATGGACACAGGCAGTCTGTAAAATGGCTCAGGGCTCCAGCACCCAAAGACCCACTACCCTGATACTACTCCATCCCATATCTAGGGAATTAGGATATGATATTGTCATATCTTGGGTATGGCTTGTAAAGGGTCTTGTGCCATTAGCCTATTAATCACCTATAAACTTATGAATAGAAAAATAGTTTTCCTGTTCTAAGAGGCTGTAGATGGGGACTGATATATTTTATCAATCAAACACTTCATGAAAGACCACTCGTAAATCATATATTGAATCAACTTGAAACAAATTAAACTCTGCTGTTGTTACTAGGATCTTCCTGTGGATCTTGGCCTGAGATATAAAGGTCTGTTAAGTCTTTCTTCCTGAGGTATTTAGTATATCTAGGCAGCAGCCAACTTTCTTAACTGAGTGAAATGCAAATCTTCCATTTGTCATAGCAGCGATCAAGTGTAGAGTGACCACAGGGCAGAGATGCGACCCATACTCCCACAAAATTCCCAGTGCCTAAGAACACAGTTAAAGTACTTCATTATCTCCAAACATGATGAAGCATTTGATGATTAAGATAGGGAAACAATATGGCCCTGTCAATCATCCACCATTGAAGCTGGGTAACAGAGTTCTCTTGACATAACTCTCATATATGGGCAAATATCAGGAAGGAGTGTGTCAGCCTGGGAAGTACACAAGTACCAGTGCTAATCAGAGAGGCCTTCATCATCCGTGTACTGTGATGGAGTCGCAAGTTCTTGGTGAATCTCTCTCTCGTCCCCTTATTGATGAATGCAGACATGGGTAGAGTGAAGGACTAGGCATATTTCCTGAGAAATGATAGAATGGGAATCATGCAGGAAGTGTGGAAGAATTAATAATTTAACAGTTTGAATTTTAAAGACCATACTTAACTCCAGCTAAGAGTATCTGCCTATGTTCATTCTTTTCTCACTTTCTGGTTTTGTATAAAGTAACAGGTAGAGCTATTGCCTTGGCCTTTAGTGGGCTGATTTCATGCACCAAGTGTTGATAAAAAGTGTGCAATGTGGGCAAAAGGAGTCAAAGGACATACCTGTGTGTGAACGTTACATCATGAGATCATATGCAGGTAAAGACAGTTAATCCTTGCTAAAAAATGCATACCAGAATTCAGAAGGCAGAGTCAATGTCTCAATGTAAAGTTTAAATTATACAGGTCAAAGATAACAACTTCACCTAATTAGAATAACTCTTAATATTGCATCTGACATTGTATTAAATGCTCTTTAGGGGTAAGAGAAATTGCAGAAAGAGCCATCATATTGGAGTATTGTAAAAAGGAAACTCTATTCAGCTGTCAGCCTTCTTGTTACCTAGATTTTTGTTCTGAGCTGGTAACTTCCATTATTTGTCTATATAGGTCAGGCAAATTATTTTTTAAATTTTACTTTGAGTTTGCATGAGATAAATTTACTTTATCCCCATAAATTAAATCCTTCAGCATAATGGAGAGGATACCTATTAAGAATAAAGTGAAAAGCATGTATTTCTTGTTCAGTACTGAATTCAGCCACTAGAAATGTCACAAAACAATGGCCAATATTCATAATCCAGGGCTTTACATTTTCATATTGTAATCCATAAAGATCGACACTATGTGATTATGCAAGTCATGGTCTTTCAGGATGACTATGAAAATGTGGAGCTATTTTGTTAAACATGCCTCCCTATCACAAAAGCCTACCATGCTTAAGGCATAAGCACTAGGGGGACAGGTAATATGCAGATAAGGGGCATTACATATTTTCATATTAGTGGAATTCATAGAGATGAATCTAAAATGAACTAATTTCCATACTAAACATGTAAATGGCCCTGAACTTACACAAGTAAGCAGTATGAGCAGTTTACAATGAGGATATGGAGTCATGTGAGAGGAAGGGAGAAAAGAAATAAGTACTGCCCTACATTTTAGGAGGCGGTACAATTATTGATGTTATGTAAAGAAATTTGTTTTTATTATATATTAGTGCTTGTGCAAACATGGACAAACTACTGAAGGGGCTGCTTGAGGAAATGTTTCATTTTGGTGCTCATGCACACTTTGTAAAACTACTGAAGGGATCGCTAGGGAAATGTTTCATTTAAGTAGTAGTGAAGTGCTTGTGCATACTTAGACAACTACTGAAGGGGTGGCAAGTTTGTAGATTGCAATACAAATATCAAATGTGAAGCATCGTCTTCAACAATGGATGTACGTACCATGAAGATATTGGATTATGAATTGCAAGAGCACCTCATTAGCATACACCACTTTATAAACTTTCTTATTTGCCTCTCATTATACTTAAGGCATTTCACATTTGCATAAATGTCCTTTATGAATCTCACCTTTGCTACTCTCATTCATTAATGTCAGGGATACTCCTATCGTATTTGCACAAAAGACTATGAATACCAGCCATTGCCTTTACCCACCTTAGGAAGACCTGAAATAGTGAATTTTTTTTTCAAATAATTTTTTTTTATTTTCCAAATAATATAATGTTTAACAATACAATAATCAATAAACAAGTATTATAAACCTTTATATATACTATGTACAATTGACCTAAACAAAGGAGAGAAAAAAAATAATAAAATATATGAAATTAGTAACATAAATTTATAATATTCAGTTAATAAAGTATAAAGTTACATATTAATTATTTAGGGTTCATTTTTAATGTCTCAGTAAGAGTTAAATTTTTTCCCAAGGATTGTTTGTCCATGTTTTAGGTGAAATTATTGATTCCTTCATCTTGATTTCTAATGACACTGTTTCTTCCATCAATCTCAAGAATTCTTCCAGAGTAGGTTCTTGTGAAGGCTTCCACTTTCTAGTTATACATTTCCTTGCCACAGCTAGTATGGACCAAAGTAGGTATAGATCTTTTTTTATTCATTCCAATAGTATCATTAACATTTAAGAGGACTAAAGATTTGGTTAAAATGAAGTTCTCTGTGAATATAGCTTGGAGAAAAATAATAATTTCTTCCCAGAATTTTTTTATATTAATACAATCAAAAAAAATATGAGGCCAATCAGCTTTACAGTTTAAAGAACATCTCCAACAAATGGATTTATCAAGTGAATTGGATTTGGCTAGTTTATCAGGTGTAATAAATGCCCTGTGAATATATTTCCATGTAAATATTTTCCATACTTGTAAATTAAATGTTAAGTTAACAGAACATAAAATATTTGTTTTACTCACAGCTGATAGATTAGTGTGACATCCTTTTGCTATGAAATTCCAATATCTTGCATTAGGGTTAGTTTTATACGTTTTCAATATTGTGTATAATTTTGAAATTAGATTCGTCCAATTATAATTTTCATAAATAACTTCAGATATTAGACTTATGAAATTTGGACTAGTTTTATAAGGAGAATTAATAATTTTACTATTAAGATCCTTAACATATGATAATATGTTTTGTAGTATCAACCAATCTGCTGATGGAATGTCATATTTATTCTGAATTTGTTGAATGTCTAATACTACTTGATTCTCTATACAATGTTGCCAACAAGTGAAGTTTTTCCCCTCCCATCTAGTTAAAATAACATTAAGAATTTTATTGAAGAAATTCTTTGTAGAGCTAAAGGGTATTATCAAGTCTAGCCAAATCTTAATATCTGTGTTAGTATATACAAATCTTCTGAATAAATTGTAAATATTATTTATATAATTTAAGTTTGTTGGTTTTGTTATATTATATTGAATATTAACAGTCAATATGTGCCACACCCTATTATTTTGTTCACTTACTATACAATTTTTAATTATTTTATTTTCATTTAGAAAAATAATAGTGTGCAATGTTTTCCATGTTGAAGAATAATTAGGATCTATCCAATTAATGATATTTCTTAATATGGAAGCTTTTATGTATGATTCTACATCTGGAAGTTTAATTCCACCCATTTCCCTAAGATCTAATATGATGTGTATAGGCTAGTCTATTTCTTTTGGGATACCAAAGAAAGTTTAAAAGAATTTTATTTATTTATTTCAAGATTTTCTTGTTAGGTAGTATAGGAATAGCTTGTGCAATGTAATTAATTTTTGGAAGTATTGTCATTTTTATTATTTGTAATCTGTCTTCAAATCTCAAGAACATATTATTCCAGCTTACTATTAACATTTTTATTTTATTAATTATGTTGCTATAATTTGTGGCTAACATAGATTCCGATTGATCACATAGTGTTATTCCTAAATATTTTATTATGGGAACTTGTTTTCCTATCCCACAATTTGTAGTTAAGGTAAATTCTCTCTTTTTATTCAAATGTATATAATTAGATCTTCCCTTATTAAATCTAAGGCCAGAAATAGAATAAAACCTTTCCACTATTTCATCTAGTTTTTGTACTGATTTCTCCTTGACAGATAACGTGAGTAAAACATCATCAGCAAATAACATAATTTTTGAATTGAGTTGACCATATACATCTATGTCTGATATATTAGAGTTGTGGTGTACTAATGAGGTAAATAATTAAATTCCTAAGGCAAACAGGATGGCAGACATTGGACATCCCTGCTTTGTACCTCTGGTTATTTCAATAGCCTTTGAAGTAAATGGCCCAAAATTTACATAAGCCAAATTGTTTTTATAAATATTCTTTATTAGCCTAATAAAATTAGTAGGAAATTCAAACAATTCTAAAGCCTTAAAAAGAAAATCCCAGCTCAATGAATCAAAGGCTTTTTCTATATCCAAAGCTACTATTAGAGCTTCTTGGTTGTTTCTGTTTAGAAAATCTATAAGTGATAGAATTCTTTGTATATTGTCATGTGTGTGTCTTTTATAAATGAATCCTGTTTGATCCTCATTTATTATGTGTGTCAATGAATTTTTAATTCTACTAACTAATATTGACTTGAAGATTTTATAATCATTGTTAAGTAAAAATATTGGCCTATAAGATTTATACTGTAATGGGTCTTTGTTTTCTTTTATAATGGGTGTAATTAAGGAGTATCTCTATGAAATTGGAGTTGTGTTTTGTGCTAGAATTTCATTCAAAGTTTTGTGAAACAATTATATTACTGAAAATGGAAATATTTTATACAATTCATTAATTATTGCATCAATTCCTGGTGTTTTATTACTTTTACTTTCCTTGATTTTTTTTTGAGTAATTTCTTTTAGAGATATTTGTTTTTGAATGTCTAACTTTAACTTTTCTGGTATCACCTTTACCTTTACTAATTTCAGGTCTAAGTTTGATGTATTAGTTATATGTGAAGTATTATTATAATGGCCAGAGAAATGATGTTTAAATGCATCTGGTATATCATTTATATCCGAAACCTTTTTGTTTTTTTTTCCTTCCTTGATGTATAATAGTTGTAATATTATTTTCAATCAAATGTTTTTTTAAACTTATTGCTAAATTATGCATATGTTTGGGTGATAACGCATAGGAACTAAGTTTTATCCTTTCTACAGCTATATTAGTCTTGTGAGTTAGGATTTCATTATATCATTTAAGTCTTCCAATGCTTTTTATATGATTATTTTGTGTGTACGTAGACGAATTAATAGTGACATCTGTAATTTGTTTTTGGATGTTACATAATTCTGATTCCCACTCTTTTAGCTTGTTTTTATACCATAAAATAATTTTTCCATTTAGATAGGCTTTCAAGGTATCTCAAAGATTAATTACATTTATTTCAGTAGTGTAGTTTATATCTAAAACGAATTGTACTTCTGAATCTAACCAAGGTTTAAATTGTTTTAATTTTGTAATGTAAGCTGGAATTCTTGACATAAAAATTAACTTCTTATAATCTGTATGTATTTTGAGAATTAATGAATTATGGTCTGAAAAGGGACAAGGGATTATGGAAAATGTTATTATTTTTGAATTTAGCTCTTAAGATATGAAGATTTTATCAATTATTGTATGTGTCCCAAATCTGTGGTCTTGGTGTGAAAATAATAATGAATTGTTCTCCTTATAACTAAATGTATCAATTAGATTTAAACTTTCTTCCCATTTCTTAAAGGAGTACCAAAATTGTAAATGTTAAGTAGCTTCCCTATAGACCTTACACATACGTTTCTTTTGCTTCTGGTCTCTGATTTAGCCAATATACAATTAAAGTCACCTCCCAAAATCAAATTTCCTTTATATACTCTAGTTATTAGATCCATGTGTTTTCTTAATGTACCAACCCCAATACCTGGAAACCAATATATATTTACTAATGTCCAAAGTCTATTGTTATATTTTACTATTATTATGGCTAGGAGTCCTTCTTTATCTTCATATTTGTAAATGATTTGAGGCATAGTGACATTTTTTTCCATAAAATTAAAGTTCCCCTAGTCTTTTTCTAACTGCTGCCTTACACAGGTGTAGTTAAATAATCAGCACAATTAACACCTTAAAAAGTTTTAAAGACATAGTACAATCAACATACAATTGGTAAAAAAGAAAAAGAAAAAAACATGTCATAACTTAGCAGCCCTCTCTATTAAAATTGGTTTTAAAGACAAACTGTTATTTAAGCCTGGTGGGTACCAGGCATTTAAACGAAGCTGCCATTTAAGCTCACTTTTATAAATATTGTTAGCCCAATTGCCACCCCTGGCTTTTTTCATCACCACTTCAAGTATACCAAATTTGTAGCCAGAAAATGACCCACATATAAGGGAATGTCTATAAAGGGCATTGTTCGTGTTGTAAGTGTTAATGGCATACAAGTGTTCATACACCCTCTTCTTTAGGGCTCTTTCCATTTTAGCCACATATTATGCTTTACAACCAGTGCAAACAGACAAATAAACCAGTCCTATGGTGTTACAATTACCCCCCACTAACCTAACTTTGTGGACTGGGTCCCCCAAAGTGATCTCTCGTGTGTTCAATGCATACGGGCAATAATTACACCTACCACATGGTTTGGTACCATTATTGTTCCTCCTAGTAACAGGATGTTCTAACAAAGTTTTTAGATTATTACCCACATTAAAAGAAAATATGGGACCCAAACCCAAGGCTTGAGTGAATTCGTTATTACACTCCAAAATTGCCCAGTTCTTACACAACATGTCCTTAACCTTATTCCCAAATGAACCAAATTGTATGGACATAGAATTCAGAAAATCCTGTGTATCCAACAATTGAAGGTCAGTCGAGGTGGTTTGTTCTACACTCACTTCAATGTTTCCTTGTCCTAATGGGTACAAATTTCTTACCCCAACCTTCCAACACCTCACTATTTATCTGTCACAACATACAATCGGGGTACCCTCTTGCTTTAAACATCTGTGTCAACAATCCCAGTTCCCTTTTCAAGTTATCAAGGGTAGAGCAAATTCTTGCCCCCTTATCATTTGTCCCCTAACCAAATTCCTCTTAACATGGTAGGGGTGTTGACTCTGGTAACTCAAAAAGCAGAATAGGTGGCTTTACGGTACACCATGGATGAAAACTGCCTTAACTGGAGATCTCGGGTGATGTTAACATCCAAGTAGTCTATAGTATATTCATCAAATGTGTGGGTAAATTTAAAATATGGACATACTTCATTAATATGTTCAATGAATTTATCCACAGTTGACCTGTCACATTTCCAAAGAATAAAAATGTCATCAAGATAACGACCGTAAAAAAGTCACTCTTGTTTGAATCCAGTATTAAAAATGTATTTACTCTCCCACATGGCCATGACAAGGTTTGCATAAATGGGGGCACAACTGGCCCCCATAACCACACCCTTCAGCTGCTTGAAATACTCATCCTCAAATGAAATAAAGTTGTTGTGAAGGATCCATTCCATTAATTCCATAACAAAGTTGATCATTGTATTGCTAAGTTTAGAATATGCCAATAAGGCTTCATGGAACAACTCCAAACCTTCCTCATGGGGGATTGAACTAAATAAATCTACAATGTCAATAGTTGAAAATCCACTAGTGTCAAAGAAAAACTGGGGCTTAATCCTAGTTAAAAAAGTCTAAAGAGTCCTTGATAACTTGTGTAACTGAACCCAAGACATCCTTCACCAACCTGTCAACAAAACACCCAAAAGGTACATTGAACTGTTCTGGCCAGCCACTATGAGCCTATATGGGGGGGTGGTCCACATTTTTGTGGACCTTTGGGATTCCAAAAGCTGTGGGAATGAGTGGACAATCATTCTTCAAGAAATTCAAAATGTCCCCATTAATAATACCCTGATATAAACTGTCTTCTAAAAACAGCTGTAATCTCCTGTGTGATATGTGAATTTCATTCAAAGAAGCAGAGGTATATCTCTCTGTGTCACATAAAATGTTCATGATGTCATTAACATAACCCATTCTCTCAACCAATACAAACCCACCCCCTTATCCGGCTTCATAATTCGTATTTCATCAGATAATCTAAGGCTGTTGACTAACCCCATCTCAGTGTTAGTCAAATTAAAATAATTATTCCTATGTTTCTTATATTCATAGGAGATATCTCTCATACACATTTTTTCATAGTGGGCAAATGTGGTGTGTAAAGGAGAGTTGTAAAAACTCTTTTTCTTAAACCTTGAATAATCACAAAACTGTTCCCTTTTATCTTTAAAAAGAAGTTGAAAATTGGGTTTCCTGATATAAAGTTTAAAATCAATAAGTACCTTAGAAATATCAGGTTTTCTAGCTGGAACAAATTTAAACCCCTTCTCAAGTAAGGAGAAATAGTCCTCTGTTATTATCCTGTTTGTATAGTTAAAAATATTGAACCCATTCAAATAGTTTACCACCAAAACTAGAAATAATACCTTGTGGTTCCTAGGTTCATAGGTTGGTACTAGGGTATCAGCCCAAGGCCCTACATAAGCCTAGCCGGCATGGTACCATAGCTTACACCACCCAAGAAAGTTATTTTCCTGTGCCACTGTCCAGCAGAGACACAGAAGTGATCCCTGAGGTGTATTTCCTATTTCCCATCCACTCATCAAGATTCTTCTTGAATAGTGCTAATGAAGAACTTTGCTTGACATAGAAGGGTAGCTTGTTCAAAAAGATCTAGAACCTGTTCTGATTCCGGGTGTTCCAGAAGTTCTTCCTCCCCCTCTGAGTTTGACCCGTGGGGGTAACATTTTGCCCCCGTAAAAACACCTTGCCTGTTCCTGTTTTGGTTGAATATCTGCTCAGACCTCTTTAATGAGGGGTAATCCTGCCCAAACACTTCTTCAACCTCGGCATCAAAAAAATCATCTTGTAAGTTTTCATTGGCCCTCCTCTGATCATAACCAGGTGGTTCAGGGTCCCGTTCATCTATCCTCTCCTGATCATTACTCACATTTAACCCATAATAACTTTTAGGGAAGGGGTAAGCTTCCTTATACTTGTACTCTATTTTGTCTCTTTTTAAATTTTTCTTCTTCCTGTTGACATTCTCCTTAACTTGATCTTTTATTTTATCAAAAATCATGTTATATCTGGCCTCAAGGGTGGCAAAATTTGTATCATTAAGAATTTCATCATTTAAAACATTCATCTCGTCCAAAAGATTCTTAATCTTATTGTTATTTACTTTAACAACAAAATGTAAAAGCACTACACCATGCCTATCAAACATTAATAACAATTCCTCTACTTCTTGTTGACCAACGGATAGCCCAATGGGAAATTTATACATACAAAGGCCTTTTGGAACTCTCTGTAGTTTAATACATTCAGCAAGGTAAGCATTATCAGTTTGTAAATTTCGTACCTTGCTCATTTTTGTTTCAAAGTCCCAGAGTTAATGGTTAATGTCAGTGGGTTGCTTCACTTTATTATGGTTAAAAATAACTGGTTCATTATTAATCCATCTGTTGAAACATGATTTCCTCATTGATTCCTGCGACTTAGCTTCCGCTGTCACCTGTCCACAAGGGATACTAACTTGTGTTGAAGACAAAGCCATTTGTTCCAAAACTGGAAGTTTCCCGTTGACTAACCCTGATGTAGACGTCATAACTGGAAGTGCCTGCGACCCCGAGGCACTTGGAATCTGTAGTCTATCCAAAATAAACTGCATATGATCACATTGATGTTCCAAAAGTTTGGTAAGTTGACCAAACATCAAACTGTTGTTATCCTTGTTTCCATCAGGTGAAAAATTCACCAAAGGTACAGTATTAACTGTACAGTCAGAGGAGCCGTTGTCTTTGATCCTCAATAAACACCGAACAAATCTGGATACAAGAACACCAGCAAACCCACACAAACAGAACCAGCAAAATCATAGTGGGTAAACGAGTGGAACCAAGGAACTGTAGAAAAACAACCACTTGAAGGTGGTGTCCAGTAACACAAGATATCAGGTGTCCTCAATAAAAATGCTTTAATGCAAAGCCAAAATCCACAGCAGCAACAAATACAATTTACGAAAAGAAGCACAGCTAGAAGAACAGAATGTTGGATAAGCGTTTTCATCTGCTACCATAGCAGACTTTATCAAATCTACTGCTGCCTTACACAGGTGTAGTTAAATAATCAGTGCAATTAACACCTTAAAAAAGAGGGTACCCTGACTGTATGTTGCGACAGATAAATAGTGAGGTGTTGGAAGGTTGGGGGTAAGAAATTTGTACCCCTGTTAGGACAAGGAAACATTGAAGTGAGTGTAGAACAAACCACCTCGACTGACCTTCAATTGTTGGATACACAGGATTTTCTGAATTCTATGTCCATACAATTTGGTTCATTTGGGAATAAGGTTAAGGACATCTTGTGTAAGAACTGGGTTATTTTGGAGTGTAATAACAAATTCACTCAAGCCTTGGATTTGGGTCCCACATTTTCTTTTAATGTGGGTAATAATCTAAAAACTTTGTTAGAACATCCTGTTACTAGGAGGAACAATAACGGTACCAAACCATGTGGTAGGTGTAATTATTGCCCCTATGTATTGAACACATGAGAGATCACTTTGGGGGACCCAGTCCACAAAGTTAGGTTAGTGGGGGGTAATTGTAACATCATAGGACTGGTTTATTTGTCTGTTTGCACTGGTTGTAAAGCATACTATGTGGCTAAAATGGAAAGACCCCTAAAGAAGAGGATCTATGAACACTTGTATGCCATTAACACTCGCAACACGAACAATGCCCTTTATACACATTCCCTTATATGTGGGTCATTTTCTGGCTACAAATTTGGTATACTTGAAGTGGTGATGAAAAAAGCCAGGGGTGACAATTGGGCTAACAATATTTATAAAAGTGAGCTTAAATGGCAGCTTCGTTTAAATGCCTGGTACCCACCAGGCTTAAATGACAGTTTGTCTTTAAAACTAATTTTAATAGAGAGGGCTGCTAAGTTATGGCATGTTTTTTTTCTTTTTCTTTTTTACCAATTGTATGTTGATTGTACATCTTTAAAACTTTTTAAGGTGTTAATTGTACTGATTATTTAACTACACCTGTGTAAGGCAGCAGTATATTTGATAAAGTCTGCTATGGTAGCAGACGAAAGCGCTTATCCAACATTCTGTTCTTCTAGCTGTGCTGCTTTTTGCAAATTGTATCTGTTGCTGCTGTGGATTTTGGCTTTGCATTAAAGCATTTTTATTGAGGACACCTGGTATCTTGTGTTACTGGCCACTGCCTTCAAGTGGTTGTTTTTCTAGAGTACCTTGGTTCCACTTGTTTACCCACTGTGATTTTGCTATCATTTGATTTGAAGTGGGTCTCTTGAAGAAATGCTATGTGTACTTTATTTAATTTCATATATCTTAATAAATTAGATCTTTTCCTTGGATTGTTTAAACCATTAGTGTTAAGGATAAAATAGTCAAGTCCATTCTCAGTATTTAACTTTACATCATATTTGTTTTGTATTATATTTTGTAATACCATACCAAATGTAAAATGTATAACTACTGTGTTGATAATTCTCATTGTAGTCAATATTTTAATTTTGGTCAAATAACTTAAAATAGAGTTTAGTTCAGGCCAATAAAAAATAAAAATGCCAACATTACTTGTATAACAACAAGTATATAAATATTATTGTAAATCCTCTAATGTACATGAAGTGAAATACACCTCCAGTCTGCTAGATGAGAAGATATCTAACAGCTTTCATACCATAACTTCCCTCATGAAAAAAGAAAGAAAAAGAAACTAACCCCTTTCAAGCTCCAGTACACCTTTTCTCTTATCTTGGATATTTAACAATATTAGTTATTATTTTCCCTATATAAATATTAACAATGAATTAACATAATGTATGGAAATGAGTATTGATTTGGTAATACAATTTAATTTTAGATTAGATTAGACTTCTTTTTCAGAATATAATCATCCTATCATGCACTACTTAAACATTCATAAACATAAAGTAAAATCTCATTTATAACACAGTAAATGTTGCTTAACATTAGCTCTCTTTAGCCTGAGAGTAGTATATATACATATTAATAGTCTCCAATATTCTGATATGACCAATATACTAATGATGATGTCAGATAAACACTCTCCTACATACTAAACATATATTATAATTGAGTGAAGTAGATTTAGAAATGTATCAGTCAGTGAAGATAAATACAGACAAGTCTATTCAGAACACTTGAATCATACTACAAAAACTATGTACTCCATAGAATGAACCATTAGAGTTGTGTTCACTAGAGATGATAATGTAAATATGTTTGAGTTAACAATACATGTCATAAATCTCTACGTATCACTCACATGCTTTAGATTAGAGACAAATGAAAGCATAACCAGATTCAGTTTATTTTATGACAACCCATGAATGTAGTTGTGACAAATTAAAAGAAAAAACGATGAAAGACAACATTAGACCATAGTGATCATTCATTGATGATGAAACAGAAGCAATTTTCCCTGATAAGTGGCCATGCGGGTGAGCAATTTATAAATTTCTTAATACTAATGCATAGTTATAATATCAATTCATATTATGAGAATATCATCACAGAATATTGAACAAAATGCTAGTCAAGACAGAGTATTACTGAAGCTGTTCTGCATAGCCACAGTTCCTTAGAACCTTTACAATGGAGTATTTATCAAAGACTGTGTCATGCAGCAAGATAAAAGAGTAGGCAGCCTCCCTTCTCTGTTATTAAATTGTGAAAAGTAATGACGCTCTAAAAAATACAAAACATATTAAGCTAAACAGTGCCTTAAGAAATCTTTCTATCTCATATCTATATAATTAGTGTTCTACGTGAATTTCTCATCAAGAATTACAATTTACAAATCTGTCTTATTTGACTACTTGAAGCAGTAGCAAAAGCAGACCATGAAGACATTTTCTCATGGGCCCTTTACTTTAAAGAAATAAAGATGAAATTCCAAGGTGAACTCATTTTACCAACCATCTCACTAAGAAACTGATAATCTTATTATTTAAACAGTTGTCAATATTCACTAAAAATATCAGCTGCATAATAGTCAGCTATACAACTAATGTCTGAAGAATTAAAGGTAGTTTATGTTATAAATCCCTGCCTTAACCAGATGTGTAGCATACAGAATATCAGCGTTTCTTAGGAACGTATATCTGTAAATGTGTAATTCAAACAATTATTGGTAGAATGAATGACATCTAAACTACTTTATTATGCTAATATATGTGAAATTTTACTATAGGTTTCCCAGTACTTCCCCATCATCAAGACAACTCCCACAATACATCAACAGGCACTCGCAAGACTGTCTGAGATGCCAATTTTATGAGTTATAGAACCATGGCTTAAAGTTTTGCTGGGAATACATCAACTGTTCATCACAGAAAATAAGTACACATGCCCACACAATATAGTGGTGCAGTTAAACAAGTACTTGCATGTTGGTGTAAGAATTTTGGCTAATTACCAGCATCTTTGCCACTTTACTGAAAGTTGAACCCCACTTACCAAAGATTAGAAAGCACTAAAGGGTGAGGAGAGTAATCAGTAATTTACTATCTACTGTATTCACTATTTATTTGGTTACTACTTAATCAATTCAATTGAACATGTCTAGGCAGTGTGAGCAGAGGAAAATAACAACTGCACAGTACAGGGTTTACTATGTTATCTAATAAAACAATGTGCACATTATATTCAAATAAGCAGGAGTTATAAGTACAAGGTAATAAGTCCCTTTGTGGCTTCTGAAATTAGATGATTTCTGTTACCAGGTTAATGAAGTATTCAGTATAATATGTCTAAAACCTGTCTTAATTGTACTTATTATGTGCACAGAAGTATGTCACAACTGCAGCTGATGTGTATATCTCAC
Source organism: Protopterus annectens (assembly GCF_019279795.1). NCBI lineage: Eukaryota > Metazoa > Chordata > Ceratodontiformes > Protopteridae > Protopterus > Protopterus annectens. The sequence goes on along the minus strand of NC_056732.1, from coordinate 699,236,463 downwards.
ACACATATTTTCCTGTTTACACTTGCAACGCTGTAACAGATGTTTACAAAACTATCAGACATCATTTTACTGGATCACCATAGCATAGTGTACCTTATAGCCTAGGTAGGAATAATTCAGAAGTAAGAAAGGACTCTGTTTACTTCAAGTGTAACAATGTAGTCTGTAATGCTTCTATTACTTTTTCAATTGGATGTTATTCAGTGTTACTATAAATTCTTCTTTTTTGTTATACCTACATGAAAAACAGCTACTCTGTCACTGATTTCACATCTATTCTTTTTATTTATTTAAAAGAAATCAGGGTTTGTAGATTTTAATAATCCAAAGACCATGTCAAATGAGCTTAAAATATACTGCTTGTGCAACGGATATCACACTACAAGCGCTACTTTAACAACAGACAAGCAGAGGATTCCTTAACTGACTATTTCCACCTTAAATCTTTCATAGCAGACAAGGAAAGCTCTAACTAGTGCACGAGAATGTTTCAAATAACAGCATTGCCATTGTCAGAACCCAGTAACGGAACTCTGTTTATAGTGACTCTAACTGTTTTTCCACATTTAAAAATATGGATATCTATATGTTACTTTTAAAATGGGAATTTGAAGTGTAGTGAAGTCAGTAAGCCACAGAAACTGTGATTAAAAATTTTCAATTCCTATTATGCAACAATGAGGTGAACTAAATATACTATTAATAAAAAGGGAGATGAGAAAAAACATTTGTGTATATGTTGTCTCTGTTCTTCCTTTACATATAACTAATTATACTAAAGCGAAAGATAACATTTGAATCTGGTTTTCTCACTGTCTATGAATGAGATGCAACTATATTTTTAGAAGTCACTCTAACATTATCAAATACACCAGGTGTATATCACATAACCAAAATCCCAAAATATCGAGCATCATAAGCTCGAACGTGGAATGCCGAAATGTGATATAATCGAAAGCTCAGAACAGCAAATTTTTTCCCTGGGCAAAAAATTGCTGTTCCAAGAAACACACGCACAACACAAGCACACCAAAAAAAGTAATCCACACATATACACTTAAAATTCTACTTCTAACCCTACACTAAACTGTACATACACTACTATCTATCCACTTACCTTAACCCAAACCCTAACCCTAAGGTCTGTAACTATCGCACACTCACCTTACCCACTCCCTAACCCTAAGATCCCTAACTATCGCACACTCACCTTACCCAGTCCCTAACCCTAAGGTCCCTAACTATCGCACACTCACCTTACCCGCTCCCTAACCCTAAGGCCCCTATCTATCACACACTCACCTTACCCGCTCCCTAACCCTAAGGTCCCTAACTATCCCATTCCCACACTCACCTTAAGCCGGTCCATTCACACACTTGCCTTAACCCAGTCCGTAACCTTCGCACCACAGTGGAGAAAATAGCGAATCAGCGGAAACAGCCCACTGAATTCTTTCCCTAGGAAAGAATTTGATGTTCTACAGCTTCGTTATTTTCAGAGTTCGCTGTTTTGGGTTCGATATTATAACATTCAACGTTTTACTACATCGATGTTATGATATAAACGTGTCACAACCACTAGACTTGTGATGAGTATGTTGCATAAAGTATAAGTTTAAGAAAAAGTATAAATGTTTCAGAGTAGAATATACAATATAATAGAAAAATACATACATCTTGAGGTAAAGTCCAGAAGTCTATATCTTTGTTGATTCTTTGAGAGATTTGGAAGACTGTGTAGTTTTAGAATCAGTTCTTTGTTTCTTTTTCTTACATCAGACCAAGTATTTTTTTTTCTAGAGATCTTTTCAAGTTGGTGGAAACAGTTCAGTCCATTTCTTCAGGAATTGTGATGATATCATTATTCTTGATGAAGGTAAAAGCTTCTTCAATGTTGTTAAAGGTTCTCAAGTCATTTGAATAGAAAATTCTGATTCTAGCAGGATATACCATCTGCGCTTTTATTTTATTTTGTTTGAGAAGTTTCACTAATGTCCATGTTTTTTTCCTTGTTTCTAACACTTTTGCAGAATAATCGTTGTCAAATCTGATCTGACTCTGTTTATATGTTATGGGAGTTTTTCTCCTGGGCGGTTTTAAAATGAGCTCTTTATCCAAGAAGGACAGGAACTTTACCACAATTGATTTTGGTGGTGCATTAGGTGAATAGGGTATAGATTTTCCTATGGCTCTGTGAGCTCTTTATATTCCATTTGATAATCCCTCTTTTAAATCAAGCAATTCAAGAAGCCAGAAATTCAAAAAGGTGATGATGTCTTCTCCCTCAGTTTTTTTCTGGAAGGCCAAATATTCTTATATTATTTCTCCTCTCCCTATTCTTTAAATCATCCACTTTATTAAGTAGCCAGTTATTTTGAAGTAAGAATTCTGTCTGATTTTCCTCTTCTTTGAGTTTTCCATCTATGTCATTTAGTGATGTCTCCATATCAAGTAATTTACTTTGTTGTTGCTGCAGTATTTCTTTTAGTAGATCTGTTTGCTGTTGGCAGTTTTCCTTGAGACTTTCCAAATTATCAGTGAATCTATCCATTTTCAACGACAGTTCATGTAATGTGGAAGAGATCAGTTGTATCTCCTTCAGAGTGGTTTCTGAGTGAGAATTCTTTAAACTGGCCATTACCAAACAGCTGTGTTGTTCTCCAGAATAATATGACAGGAAAAACTCAATAATCTTTCTTGAAATTTGGTAGAGTTGTAGTTCTTAAGTTCCTTAATATTTTTCTTCTATTTCTGGTTAATGAAAATAATTTTCCCTGTTTCTAGTACTGTTTTGTGGAGCTCTAAAAAATGCTGCTTATTTGTTTGCCATCTAGGCTTCACCCCCAAAATAGTGAATTTTTCATCATCATCTTAGAAAATAGCCTGTGCTTGGGCCATGATTTATGACGTGTAATAGCAAAGGAGACAGAAATTTAGACAGACTTTGTGAAGACTTGTGGAGATGTTATCAGGACTCAGACCTAAACTACTTTTTGTATATTTTAGGCATTTTTAGATGAGCTCATTAAATAAAATTGATTTAGATAATTCTTAGTCCTGAACATTACAGATCTTATGGAAGGTAAATGCACACAGGAGAAAAAAGGCACATTATTTTTCAATATTATTTTAAATCTGAGTATTTAAGTACCTTCTTTGGGAAACCACCAGGATTTAGGATTTTTTTCTGAATTCAAAACCTTGGTGGTTACTAAGGTTACATAGAATGTCTAGACTACTGAAATTACAAATCCAAAATAACCAATCAAGCTGGACAAAGAGCTTATCAATTTACCCATGTACTAAGTATTACCAAATGTATTGAGTGGATGAAGGCTTGAAGTGTGTTTGGCCATTAATACCTGTGTAATCATACAACATAGAAGCATATTTGTTAACATAGTACTAGAAAAGGGATATTTGTCACTGAGCAACTCAGGAAGTCTCAGGCTAGGTGAATATAATTTTCCACACTTCCAACTCCCCTCCCACACATACACAATGTAACATTGTTGAATAAATTAATCTTTCAATTAAAGACCACGGTTCTTATTATTTATATCCTTCTACCTGAGAGACAGCTGTTGGTGAAATACTGTTCTGATGGATTCCAAGATGGCTGCCGACTAGTTTAGTACCTACTCCTTGAGCTCCTCACAGCTATTTAACTTTTGGTTTTTTGACAACTTTATACCAATCTTTTTCCTCAGTTTTTTTTACTAAAAGATTTTATAAATCTTTTACTACGAATTTGGATTATTTTTTACTCTGGACTTCTTATCCTGGGATTTATTTTACCTCAGAACAATTTTGTTCTTTCTGCTGCTGGGACACCTGCTGCTCCAGTCTATTCCTGGTTCCTGAAATCCTGTCAATTGCAGTTCATCTCTGGGCATGGCTACAAAATCCGACTCCATGGAGACTCAGCCTACAAAGGCCAAATTTTCTTCAATGCTCTCTCCTGAAAAAGATTCCAGTTCAAAAAGACTACGGACATCTAAACAACCTACTGAAACTTCCAAAGTAAGTAATAAAGACTTAAATGATTCAAATTTCCTTTTAGACGAACTAAAAGTAGCATTAAAGCCTTTCCAAAGTGCTATCCAAAACTTTTCAGAACAATTTGCTGACTTTAGTAAAACTTTAAAGCAAATAAATGATAGAATGGATATGATTGAAAACAGAAATTCAGCTTTAGAGTTAAAAACAGATTCATTGGAAAGTGACCTTAAGTCTAAAGATAAGATTATTTCTGATATACAAGCTAAACTGTTGGATTTGGAAGCCAGGAGTCGAAGAAATAACATCATTATTTGTGGTTTGCCTGAATCTTATGACAACAAAAACTTGCTATCTGTGACTAAGAATATCTTTGAAACATTGTTAAACTGTGAAACATCTTCAAAGTCTATAATTGTAGAGAGAGCACATAGAGCATTACGTGCAAAGCAAGATTCTTCCACACCAAGGATTATTTATACTAAGTTATTAAACTTTCAGGATACTTTCCAGATCCTGGAAACAGCTAAAACTAAAAAACAGTTCATATGGAAGTCTCACAAACTATCTTTTTCCCAAGATCTTCCTTCTCAAATTAAACTAAATAGACAAAAACTTGCCCCTATTGTGCTGACTTGATAAAAGAGGGATAAGATTTCGTATGTCCTATCCAAATACTTTGTCTTTTACAGTTAATGACAAAGGTTTGTGTGCTCAGGCCCCAAAGATGCTAAAGACATTTTTCTTAAAACATTTAAAAAGCTTCCTGACACTGTATCATAATATGTTATTGTCAATGGAATACAAAAGTGTTATTTTTCAGACAATATTTATAATATAGGATGTACGTCTGTTATGACCTAATCCTATTTCACTTCAATAACTTGTTTTGAATTTATTTTGTTTTCATTCTGATAAGTTTTAAATAATATTGTGCTATGACAGGCTTTCCAGATTTATAGAGTTACTATAAGTGATAAAAACAGTCAAATAGTTATGTTTCTTTCATTTCCTTGCTTTGTGTGAAGGCAGTATACTAGTTTTTTTTAAAGCTTTTAAATTACAGCCCCCTGTGTCAGTTATAAGATTTATGGAGGGAGAAACCTCGCCTCTCGAGACTCTTGAAGGAAAAATCTTCTGCTCATAGCTTCAGCTGCTGTTCTACATGATCGCGCACCCACTACAGACTCTCCGAGATGGATGGTGACATCATCATTTGTTGCGAAAGCACAACAGCTTTGCATACACAATTGCGCTTGTTTTCAGCATGTATTCAGCATCAGGAATGTTTTATTAGGACTTTCTATCATTTACAGTGTTCCTCTTCACAAGCGAAGGATGTTTTTAAGTTTAAATATGTCTTTCTCACACGTTACATTCAGCGATCCTATACATGTCTCTCTCGCTCCAAAGCGAGCAGTTACCTTCATGCATTAGGATGGAAATTGTTCTTGAAACAAATGAACAGGTTAGTTTCATTTATTACAATTCCAGAAAATGGGTAAAGAAGAGAACATATATTTTCCTACAAAATATTGTTTTTTATGTTATCTTTAAAGATGTCAAAATGTTTAAATAGACAAGTATTACACTGTACACCTGTTCATTTGAGAAATTCATGCATTTTTTTCAGAAGCATGATTAGGGGACTGCAGTTGGTGGTTTTGTTATAGAAAGCCTTTACACAAATGTAATGCTTGGAATGGATATCTTTAAATGTTATTAGCTAAACTTACCTGTCTATATTTAAACTCCTTGATTTTTTGATTCTATTGTTTTTGTTTTATTTAGATATTATAATGAGTATATTTATGAACACTGTGTTTTTACATCCTGTTTGCTGTATTGCTTTTATATTTTAGAAGGACAGTTTAACTATATAATTTAACAGAGCCATTAGTATAAGTATTCTAAAATTTATTTAAATTCATATCAAAGTACATTAATATTCATTTAATCTAGTGTACATACTGTAGTTTAAGGTACTATCCAATAGTTCTTATTTGTATTTATCTTTGAACACCAGATGGCGCCAAAACCTATTCAATTTATAATATATCATTGTGAGCAGATGCTATATTACTGCTATTTAGACAGTTAGCTTACATCTATATTGAATTGTTTTTTTAGAGTATGGTCGCTTGGAGGACAGTTTATCCTTTATTTGAACTATAGTTAAATGCTCATTCTATAGTTATTTGAGTTTTTTATCACACTTATTGTCTATTTGACTACTGGAAAAAAGTTACTAAGCATTAAAGAGTGTTTATTGGATAGTGCATGATTTTATCTGTTTAGCAATGTTTATGGCTTTTTTATATATATATGTATATCTAAAACATCACCTTATATATGATACAACTATCCCTAGATTTCTCACTGTTTTGTTTACATATATGATAGTGTTATTAGATGGGTTTCTTTATATTTATTTACATTACCCAACATATGTTCTGTTTTAATTGTAATACTTGTTATGCCGTATTGTTTTAGTTAATCAAAATTTATTCTATTTTTTTCTTCTTTGAAATACTTGAGGAAATGCATTTAATCACTATATATTTTTACTTAATAATAGGAGCTTTTAGCTTAATATTTCAAGTAGGGATTGAGTATGTTGGACATCTTGAATTTAGTTAGTCTTGTATATAGTTTTAGTAGTATTACTCTAGTTTTAATTTGTGTTAGGCTTCCTTTGAGCAATTTTTATATTAATCCGATGTTATTATTATTTATAATTACAACTTCTATCTTATTCACTTCTGATCTTCCTTTATCACAGGGTAATTGGTGGGTAGGCACTAGGGTTAGGATAAAGGATATTAATATACATTTTATTGCTCTTGAAAAATTTTTTTTCTTTATTTTTCAGCAAATGATATTTGTTTACCCGATTGCATATTCAAATGCTGCTTTTTCTTTTTTTTTTTTCTTTTTTAAAGTATTATTGGATTTTTACTTTGAGTTCACCTTTATAGCATCAATAATGATTGTATGCCTTGAATATGCCAGTTGATATAATATTGGATTCTTGGAATGTTAGAGGTATTCAAGGCAAAGCCAAAAGTCATTATTATTTCATTTGATTTTTAAGTCACAGGCAAATATTTGTTTTATTCAAGAGACCCATATTCACGTCTTGATTGGAATAAAGAGAGAAATAAAAATGGATCAAAAGATAGTAGCTTCAGGTGACTCATCTAATTCCAGAGGAGTAGCTATAATCATTAAACAAAATTCATGGGGAACATTATTGATGAGAAATTTGATAATGAGGGAGATGGTGCTTATTTACCACTTCTATTGTTTGTCTGGACAAACCTCTTTTAGTCTTAAACTTATATGGCCCATGTAATTCACAACATTTGTTCATTTTAAAATTTATAATATTCTCACATCCTATAAAGACCACCATATTATAGTGGGTGGTGACTGGAGCAGTAATAAATCCAGTAATTGATCGATCCGTTCCACTGTTACTTATAATTATCAATCTACTATGGCCCTTAATGATTTGATGACGGAATATAATTTAATTGATCCACTTCACAATGTTAAAGTCTTAAATAAGAATGATATCTATACTTATTACTCCAAGTGTTACCGTTCGTGGTCCAGATTGGATTTCTTTCTAATTTCTGATTATATCTCAAAATATATTTTGGATTTTAACATTGAACCTAGATTCTTTTCGGACCATTCAAGAATCTCACTAAAATTAAACATAAACTCTAATATTAAAAATAAAATTGACTTTAATAAGTGGTCTTTAAATAATAATTTACTGCTAAATGAAGATATTTGCAAACAATGTTCAGAAATCTTACAGGAAATGGAAAATAACCTGGGGTCATCAGACATTCCTTATGACATACAATGGGCTGCATGTAAAGTGAGATTAAGAGGATTATTTATTAGTAAAGTGGCTTTTTCAAAAGCAATACTTTAAGAAAGAGGAGTTCTTAAAATCTAGATTTTTTTCCTTGGAAAATCATCTTAGACTGAATCATGACCCTACTATAGAAAAACAAATTCTCGACTGTCAGAAAGATTTAATTTTGCTTCACCAAAACAATCTCTCTTTAGCTGAACAAAAATTACTTGCCTCATATTCAGAATGGGCCCAGGTTCCTTCTAAATTATTAGCGAAATATTAAAGTTAATTTTGAAAGACCGAAAATCTCATCTTTATCTTATAAAAATAAATTATATAACACGGATGAAGAGATAATTCAGCTATTCACTTCTCTCCATACTGATTTATATTCAGGTTCTTCTAATTCAGTTAATGATAATCACTTAAAAATCTTTTTAAATTCTCTACATTTCCCTAAATTAAATGATAGTCAACAAAAATTACTTTCTGCTCCTATATCGTTACAAGAAATCTCAGATTCAATTGATAATCTTAAATTGGGAAAATCTCCTGGTCCAGATGGTTTTACTCCAGAATTTTTCAAAACTTTCAAATTGGTAATTCTTCCCTTTCTTCTCAAAGTATATAATCATATAAGAGTTAACGATATCTCAGATATTCATTGGAATACATCTAAAACCATCCTAATTCTATAAAATAATAAAGAAAAATCTGACCCAATAAATTATAGACCCATTTCTTTAATAAACGTAGATATTAAGATTTTATCATCTATTTTGGCTAACAGATTGAAACGGATTTTACCCTCAATTATTTCCCTAGATCAATCAGGTTTTATGTCCCACAGACATGCTTGGGATAATACTCTGTCCTTAGAGTCTATCATTCATCTCATTAAAAAATTCAAACCCTATATATGCTCTGATCATTGATGCATCAAATGCCTTTGACAGAGTCTGTTGGAACTTTCTCTTTCAAACTATGTCATGTTTCAATATTCCTTTATTCTTTATAAATTTTTAAAAGTTTTATACAAAGATATGTTTACTAGACTTTACATTAATGGTCAATTTTCTTCTCCTATAAAGATTACCAGAGGAACAAGACAGGGTTGTCCATTGTCTCCCTTTCTTTTTAACATTTATTTAGAACCTTTGTTGTTGTATATTATTCAAAATACTTTTCATAATGTCACCAGAATTCTTAATACCAATATTCATTTTTCAGCTTTTGCTGATGATCTAGTTATTTACTTCCAAACTCCATTATCTGATTATAGAAAATAACAAACTCCATTGATTACTTCTCTTCGGTTTGAATTATCTTTTAAATTCTTCTAAAACTCATATCTTTCCCTTAAATCACTTAGCACATAAATCATTTTTGTTTCAGATCATCATTTTCAGTTTACTTATAGTATAAAATATTTAGGTATCAATTTAGAACACAATAATAAATCTTCTTTTCAAAATAACATCAATAAAGTATGGAACTCAATATTATCTGATATGGACAGATGGAAACATCTAAACCTTTCACTTTTATCAAAGGCCATAATTAAAATGAACATTCTGCCTAAATTCCTTTACCAGTTCACATCATCTGATCAGATAATTCCAAAATCTTTTTGAGTCTGTAAATAAAGCTTTGGCAAAATTTTTATGGTTCCCTAAATCTGTTAGAATTTCCTATTCCAGATTGTCAATTTTGAAGGACAAGGGTGGTTTAGGCCTTCCTAATCTATATCTCTATTATTTGATTGTCTCATCTAATAAACTTCTCACCATATCTAATTTCAAGAATATTTCTTATACAAATCATTCTTTATGGATAAAATTATGGTACAATGACATCATTTCAAAAAATATAAATCCAGAAGCTATTCCTTTTATCTCTTTGGATAGTTTATTTATTAAAAATATGTCTACTGTAATTAAACAAAAGATTAGAGCCTTCCAAACCTTACTCAAACTATGTAATCTGGAAAAGATTTCTCACCTTATTCAACCAATTAATCTAAACCCAAATATAATGATAGACAACAAACCCTTTAACTTAACAAAATATCCTTTAATAAAAAATTTAAAAGTTAGAGATGTTTTGAAATATCTTGACTTATCTTTACCCGATTGGCGTAAAATTTTGAAAGTAAATTGGAACTATTCACCAATCCTTAGTCAACTAAGAGTAATAATTAAAAACAAGTTTATATGTTTAGACCACATAGAACTACAAATGAAAAACCTCGACACGATTATCAAAATACTTTCCTCATCAGATAAAATGCTCTCAAACTCTTATAAGTTAATCAGTAGCTTAATAATGGACCATAATTGTCTTTTATCAAATGTTTGGTTAAGTTATAACTCCCAATTGTCAGAGTCTCAGAAACTTTTGGCCATTAGATATACAAAGGAATTTATCCCTTTTAAAAATTATCATATACACAATTAATGATTAATAATGACGCCTACTATACCCCATACAAATTAAATAAATTTAACCCAAGTAAATCCCCATCATGTTCATGTTGTTCTCACCCCAAGCAGACCTTCTACATATCTTATGGTATTGTCATTTTCTCACAGATTATGGACCTCTTTGAAAGTCAGATTGCAGAAAATGGGGTACCAAAAGTCTACATTGTCCTGGGAACTTGCTATTCTTCATATTCCATTAATTCATCTTTCAAAATTAGATATTCATGTTATCATTTTATTTGCTCATTACTAAAACTTTACATAATACAAAATTGGCTGGATCGAACCAAACTAAATTGGGTTACTTTCCAGAAAATGGCTTTTTCCTATATTGATGCTCAAAGGCACTTAGTTAGAAGTCCAAAAAAAAAGCATTAAAAAAGTTAGTGTTAGAAAAAGTCTTAAATATAATAAATAGTTAATGTAAAAAATTTTTTTTTTTCAGGTTGCCTAACTTGTATATAGTGTACATATTGCATATTGTTTTATTACTTAATAATATGTTAAATCTCCTGAAGGATTGTTTTCTCATCTATGAGTCGAAATATGTTTATTTATACCTACTGTTCATGTATAAAACTTCTAACTGTCTTGTTATTTATATATTTAATAAAAAAATTTTTGAGAAAAAAAAGAAATACTGTTCTGTTCATTCTTTCTATTCTCATACCCAGGCACTGCTGCTGGTCGCAACCTGAATCCTTTGAGATTTGGACTTTCACCTTTCATTTCATGTTCAGTATCTTTGGAATTTACCTCCTAGTTGTTTCTGAAGGCCTCTACATCCTGCCGATTCAGAAAGTCTCATAAGATAGATATGTTTAGTCCTTTGCTTGCTTCATTGAGTATGTTTGTGTTTTTAGTCATGTTTCTTTTTATGATATCTAGCTTGCATCACTACTTAATTTTAAAGTAGTACAACGAAGGAGAACTTCAAGCCAGACAAAAGGGTGGCCCATGATTCTCACTTTAGCTTAACAAGACACACTGTGCTGTTGATGGGCCCACAGGGTAGTTTCAGAAATAAGAATGGCAATTTCCTTACTTCTCCATGAGGCAGAAGTGCCAACCACAGTGAAGAACCCAGTATTTTAAGTTTCCCATGCTCAGCTTGAATCAGGTATGCTTTGTTAAGATAAATTATATATGGATTTTATAGACAGACAGATATATAGATAGAAAGATAGATAGATGTAGATATATGCAAATAATATCCCTCATAACAGGATGCCTTAAGTCATTTATACAGATGGGTAGAATCTACAAACCTAGATTTCAGCCATAGTAGGAACTGGAGATAGGTCATTTTGTACATATATGTTGTTGCCTTGCCTCAAAAGATTAAGCAAGTAATGATGTCCAATGGGGTGCACATTACATGAAAATAACGGACCAACTAGGGGTAATTTTGAGGTTTCATATTGGAGACAGAGAGGTCGCCTGCCCCTAGAAGGTCACTTATATCCCTGTAATACCCACTCTGAACAGTATTATTGCACTTTGGAAATATTGTTTTGCATTTGTTTTATTTTAACATTTTTTTAAATATTTCCTATGCCTTATGTTTGTAATACAGGTATGTAATCACTGTTGGAGAAAGTATTATAAATCACAAATATAACTTAGATGACCATTGAACAGGTATTTCATACAGTATAGTCAAAACGCATGCACACACACACACACACACACACACACACACACACACACACACACACACACACACACACACACATTTTTCATTCTTTCTTTCTTTCTTGCCTGAAACTTCTCTGAATTTTTTATTTTTCTACAAATGCCAGTGAGGGAATTGATTGGAGCAATGCAAGTCAAGTTAATGGTTCTTCTTTGCTATATTGTGATAAAAGAGAACAGTCACTTTGACATACTGAAGCCATACAGAACGTTTCATATTGAAATGCTTAGTGAGGACAAGTCAAAAAAGACAGAAAACCCAGGAAAAGAGCAAATCTCAAAGATTGCTCTTCTCCTTTAAACTTCTTTTTTGCAGGGGTAAGCCCCACTGCACCACCTGATGTGGGGGCAAGCCCTCCACATATATACCATCTTATTCACTTCTGATCTTCCTTTATCACAGGGTAATTGGTGGGTAGGCACTAGGGTTAGGATAAAGGATATTAATATACATTTTATTGCTCGTGAAAAATTTTTTTTCTTTATTTTTCAGCAAATGATATTTGTTTACCCGATTGCATATTCAAATGCTGCTTTTTCTTTTTTTTTTTCATTTTAAAGTATTATTGGATTTTTACTTTGAGTTCACCTTTATAGCATCAATAATGATTGTATGCCTTGAATATGCCAGTTGATATAATATTGGATTCTTGGAATGTTAGAGGTATTCAAGGCAAAGCCAAAAAGTCATTATTATTTCATTTGATTTTTAAGTCACAGGCAAATATTTGTTTTATTCAAGAGACCCATATTCCGCGTCTTGATTGGAATAAAGAGAGAAATAAAAAATGGATCAAAAAGATAGTAGCTTCAGGTGACTCATCTAATTCCAGAGGAGTAGCTATAATCATTAAACAAAAATTCATGGGGAACATTATTGATGAGAAATTTGATAATGAGGGGAGATGGTGCTTATTTACCACTTCTATTGTTGGTCTGGACAAACCTCTTTTAGTCTTAAACTTATATGGCCCATGTAATTCACAACATTTGTTCATTTTAAAATTTATAATATTCTCACATCCTATAAAGACCACCATATTATAGTGGGTGGTGACTGGAACAGTAATAAATCCAGTAATTGATCGATCCCGTTCCACTGTTACTTATAATTATCAATCTACTATGGCCCTTAATGATTTGATGACGGAATATAATTTAATTGATCCACTTCACAATGTTAAAGTCTTAAATAAGAATGATATCTATACTTATTACTCCAAGTGTTACCGTTATGGTCCAGATTGGATTTGTTTCTAATTTCTGATTATATCTCAAAATATATTTTGGATTTTAACATTGAACCTAGATTCTTTTCGGACCATTCAAGAATCTCACTAAAATTAAACATAAACTCTAATATTAAAAATAAAATTGACTTTAATAAGTGGTCTTTAAATAATAATTTACTGCTAAATGAAGATATTTGCAAACAATGTTCAGAAATCTTACAGGAAATGGAAAATAACCTGGGGTCATCAGACATTCCTTATGACATACAATGGGCTGCATGTAAAGTGAGATTAAGAGGATTATTTATTAGTAAAGTGGCTTGTTTCAAAAAGCAATACTTTAAGAAAGAGGAGTTCTTAAAATCTAGAATTTTTTCCTTGGAAAATCATCTTAGACTGAATCATGACCCTACTATAGAAAAACAAATTCTCGACTGTCAGAAAGATTTAATTTTGCTTCACCAAAACAATCTCTCTTTAGCTGAACAAAAATTACTTGCCTCATATTCAGAATGGGCCCAGGTTCCTTCTAAATTATTAGCGAGAAATATTAAAGTTAATTTTGAAAGACCGAAAATCTCATCTTTATCTTATAAAAATAAATTATATAACACGGATGAAGAGATAATTCAGCTATTCACTTCTCTCTATACTGATTTATATTCAGGTTCTTCTAATTCAGTTAATGATAATCACTTAAAAATCTTTTTAAATTCTCTACATTTCCCTAAATTAAATGATAGTCAACAAAAATTACTTTCTGCTCCTATATCGTTACAAGAAATCTCGGATTCAATTGATAATCTTAAATTGGGAAAATCTCCTGGTCCAGATGGTTTTACTCCAGAATTTTCAAAACTTTCAAATTGGTAATTCTTCCCTTTCTTCTCAAAGTATATAATCATATAAGAGTTAACGATATCTCAGATATTCATTGGAATACATCTAAAACCATCCTAATTCTAAAAATAATAAAGAAAAATCTGACCCAATAAATTATAGACCCATTTCTTTAATAAACGTAGATATTAAGATTTTATCATCTATTTTGGCTAACAGATTGAAACGGATTTTACCCTCAATTATTTCCCTAGATCAATCAGGTTTTATGTCCCACAGACATGCTTGGGATAATACTCTGTCCTTAGAGTCTATCATTCATCTCATTAAAAAATTCAAACCCTATATATGCTCTGATCATTGATGCATCAAATGCCTTTGACAGAGTCTGTTGGAACTTTCTCTTTCAAACTATGTCATGTTTCAATATTCCTTTATTCTTTATACATTTTTTAAAAGTTTTATACAAAGATATGTTTACTAGACTTTACATTAATGGTCAATTTTCTTCTCCTATAAAGATTACCAGAGGAACAAGACAGGGTTGTCCATTGTCTCCCTTTCTTTTTAACATTTATTTAGAACCTTTGTTGTTGTATATTATTCAAAATACTTTTCATAATGTCCCCAAATTCTTAATACCAAAATTCATTTTTCAGCTGATGATCTAGTTATTTACATCCAAACTCCATTATCTGATTATAGAAAATAACAAACTCCATTGATTACTTCTCTTGGTTTCAATTATCTTTTAAATTCTTCTAAAACTCATATCTTTCCCTTAAATCACTTAGCACATAAATCATTTTTGTTTTCAGATCATCATTTTCAGTTTACTTATAGTATAAAATATTTAGGTATCAATTTAGAACACAATAATAAATCTTCTTTTCAAAATAACATCAATAAAGTATGGAACTCAATATTATCTGATATGGACAGATGGAAACATCTAAACCTTTCACTTTTATCAAAGGCCATAATTAAAATGAACATTCTGCCTAAATTCCTTTACCAGTTCACATCATCTGATCAGATAATTCCAAAATCTTTTTTGAGTCTGTAAATAAAGCTTTGGCAAAATTTTTATGGTTCCCTAAATCTGTTAGAATTTCCTATTCCAGATTGTCAATTTTGAAGGACAAGGGTGGTTTAGGCCTTCCTAATCTATATCTCTATTATTTGATTGTCTCATCTAATAAACTTCTCACCATATCTAATTTCAAGAATATTTCTTATACAAATCATTCTTTATGGATAAAATTATGGTACAATGACATCATTTCAAAAAATATAAACCCAGAAGCTATTCCTTTTATCTCTTTGGATAGTTTATTTATTAAAAATATGTCTACTGTAATTAAACAAAAGATTAGAGCCTTCCAAACCTTACTCAAACTATGTAATCTGGAAAAGATTTCTCACCTTATTCAACCAATTCATCTAAACCCAAATATAATGATAGACAACAAACCCTTTAACTTAACAAAATATCCTTTAATAAAAAATTTAAAAGTTAGAGATGTTTTGAAATATCTTGACTTATCTTTACCCGATTGGCGTAAAATTTTGAAAGTAAATTGGAACTATTCACCAATCCTTAGTCAACTAAGAGTAATAATTAAAAACAAGTTTATATGTTTAGACCACATAGAACTACAAATGAAAAACCTCGACACGATTATCAAAATACTTTCTTCATCAGATAAAATGCTCTCAAACTCTTATAAGTTAATCAATAGCTTAATAATGGACCATAATTGTCTTTTATCAAATGTTTGGTTAAGTTATAACTCCCAATTGTCAGAGTCTCAGAAACTTTTGGCCATTAGATATACAAAGGAATTTATCCCTTTTAAAAAATTATCATATACACAATTAATGATTAATAATGACGCCTACTATACCCCATACAAATTAAATAAATTTAACCCAAGTAAATCCCCATCATGTTCATGTTGTTCTCACCCCAAGCAGACCTTCTACATATCTTATGGTATTGTCATTTTTCTCACAGATTATGGACCTCTTTGAAAGTCAGATTGCAGAAAATGGGGTACCAAAAGTCTACATTGTCCTGGGAACTTGCTATTCTTCATATTCCATTAATTCATCTTTCAAAATTAGATATTCATGTTATCATTTTTATTTGCTCATTACTAAAACTTTACATAATACAAAATTGGCTGGATCGAACCAAACTAAATTGGGTTACTTTCCAGAAAATGGCTTTTTCATATATTGATGCTCAAAGGCACTTAGTTAGAAGTCCAAAAAAAAAGCATTAAAAAAGTTAGTGTTAGAAAAAGTCTTAAATATAATAAATAGTTAATGTAAAAAAATTTTTTTTTTTTTTTTTTTTTTTTTTTCAGGTTGCCTAACTTGTATATAGTGTACATATTGCATATTGTTTTATTACTTAATAATATGTTAAATCTCCTGAAGGATTGTTTTCTCATCTATGAGTCGAAATATGTTTATTTATACCTACTGTTCATGTATAAAACTTCTGTCTTGTTATTTATATATTTAATAAAAAAATTTTTGAGAAAAAAAAGAAATACTGTTCTGTTCATTCTTTCTATTCTCATACCCAGGCACTGCTGCTGGTCGCAACCTGAATCCTTTGAGATTTGGACTTTCACCTTTCATTTCATGTTCAGTATCTTTGGAATTTACCTCCTAGTTGTTTCTGAAGGCCTCTACATCCTGCCGATTCAGAAAGTCTCATAAGATAGATATGTTTAGTCCTTTGCTTGCTTCATTGAGTATGTTTGTGTTTTTAGTCATGTTTCTTTTATGATATCTAGCTTGCATCACTACTTAATTTTAAAGTAGTACAACGAAGGAGAACTTCAAGCCAGACAAAAGGGTGGCCCATGATTCTCACTTTAGCTTAACAAGACACACTGTGCTGTTGATGGGCCCACAGGGTAGTTTCAGAAATAAGAATGGCAATTTCCTTACTTCTCCATGAGGCAGAAGTGCCAACCACAGTGAAGAACCCAGTATTTTAAGTTTCCCATGCTCAGCTTGAATCAGGTATGCTTTGTTAAGATAAATTATATATGGATTTTATAGACAGACAGATATATAGATAGAAAGATAGATAGATGTAGATATATGCAAATAATATCCCTCATAACAGGATGCCTTAAGTCATTTATACAGATGGGTAGAATCTACAAACCTAGATTTCAGCCATAGTAGGAACTGGAGATAGGTCATTTTGTACATATATGTTGTTGCCTTGCCTCAAAAGATTAAGCAAGTAATGATGTCCAATGGGGTGCACATTACATGAAAATAACGGACCAACTAGGGGTAATTTTGAGGTTTCATATTGGAGACAGAGAGGTCGCCTGCCCCTAGAAGGTCACTTATATCCCTGTAATACCCACTCTGAACAGTATTATTGCACTTTGGAAATATTGTTTTGCATTTGTTTTATTTTAACATTTTTTTAAATATTTCCTATGCCTTATGTTTGTAATACAGGTATGTAATCACTGTTGGAGAAAGTATTATAAATCACAAATATAACTTAGATGACCATTGAACAGGTATTTCATACAGTATAGTCAAAACGCATGCACACACACACACACACACACACACACACACACACACACACACACACACACACACACACACACACACACACACACACACACACACACACATTTTTCTTTCTTTCTTTCTTTCTTGCCTGAAACTTCTCTGAATTTTTTATTTTTCTACAAATGCCAGTGAGGGAATTGATTGGAGCAATGCAAGTCAAGTTAATGGTTCTTCTTTGCTATATTGTGATAAAAGAGAACAGTCACTTTGACATACTGAAGCCATACAGAACGTTTCATATTGAAATGCTTAGTGATGACAAGTCAAAAAAGACAGAAAACCCAGGAAAAGAGCAAATCTCAAAGATTGCTCTTCTCCTTTAAACTTCTTTTTTGCAGGCGTAAGCCCCACTGCACCACCTGATGTGGGGGCAAGCCCTCCACATATATACCATCTCCAAGAGTGCCATACCTCAGAGAAAAGGAAATATTCTGGGAAATGTCCTCTCAGACATGGTATATGTAAGTCTGTTTTTTCAGCAATTCAGTCTCCATGTTTCGGGACTCGTTCTAACAGATCTCTACATTTCAAATGGTTACCCATTCAGACTGCATTACCGCTATGTGTTATAACTGGTTTATAGTTTTTCCTTTTGAAAGTAATGCAGAATCAGTAAACAAAGGCTGCTGCAACAGAGAATTTCAAGGTACACTTGCATTTGTTTATAGTCATTAGCTGGTGCTGAGTAAATGGCAACTTGAAGCAATGTTTTTAGTTGCAACACATATATTCAGTGCCATAACTAGGTGCTTTCATGTTTGACAGGACTCTCCCTGTACATTAGTTCACCCCTCTGGAATATCAACAAGCTAAAGGGTTTTTTTGATTCTCAAAGTCCATTTCCTAACACGGGTTAAAGCTAACAGTAAGTTATGCAGTGGCAGAACCAAAATTGAATCGAGCAGAGCAAATACACTTAAGATATGAAAACTACAGGCGAATAATAGAGAAATAATGGTAGCTAAACAGCTGACAGATATAACTTATGCATTACAGGTTAATGAATTCATAATTGGAATGTACAATTGAAAAGGGAGAATCCACTTTTACCTACTCGTACAATTCCATTAAATTCATGAGAGGACTCAGGTATGTCCAATATTTTTTTATGTTATCCATTCATAACTCTTGTCTTCTTGTGTCATTTGTTGTGCTAAGACCTAACCTGAGCATCATGTTTTCTGTGGGGTAATTTGCTGTGCACTACTTTTAGCACCATGTTTGTCTGATTTGCTGCCTATGAATGTGAGCACTTTTTTGTCTGGTGTTAGTTATTGACTAATCTGAACATCTTTTCTTTGTCTGGTGTTATTTTCTGACCTCTAATGTGATCTGTGGTCTCCATCAAGGATTCTAGCAAGTAATATGCATAATGGACATGTACACCCCACTTCCCCATAAATGGAGCAAGCAGGCAATGTGTTATCCCTCTTTTGTTCCCTTCCCTACCACCAAACCCTTCAGTATCAGGTCTCTTAATCAGACTTATGTTACCTGGAACTTCAGGGATTTATTCCGCTGTGCAATGGAGCTGGTCCCCAGACTCTCTCTTATACATATATGTATATATATATATATATATATATATATATATATATATATATATATATATATATATACATATATATATATATATACATATACATATAGATATATATACTAACTCCAAAATCACACTTACACAGAGAAAAAGCAATACCCTTTAAAGTGTATTTTATTTTCTGATCTTTGTTTAAGTAAGTGGAGTAGTCATGGATAAAGTACCCTTGATGGCTAGTGTTTCCCTCCACCCATTCCCCTCCAACCCCCATACTGATATTTTTGCTGTGAAGGCACTTGAGTTACATTTACAACTGGTGGCTAGTGTTTCCCCTCATCCTTGATTCACATAGTAATTCCAATGCCATGAAGGCACTTCACAGAGGCTTTATCCCCAGTATATAGTAGTTCACCCACCCTTGATCCTGTACCATGTTTGTGGTAGGTAATTGAACATGGCTTTTTGGCTATGTTCAAGGCTGTGATGTGGTCAGCCATGTTGATCTGCATGGCCAAGCAATTTCTTGAATCATTCAGTATTTTGAGGCCTTCCTTTAGACAGATATGGGGAAGAGAACATATGACTAATTAGCATATGCCTCTCTCTCTGACTGCCTCATTAGCATCCAGCACAACCACGGGCCAACCTTATGCAGTGCTGCATGTCTTTATGTTAGAGCACCATGCTGCATCAAGTTAGGACATTTGCTGAATACCAAGAGGGTACCACAATGAGTACACCATGAATTCCCACCACCACCACCACCACTGCAGTCTGTGGCTGAGATAACTTTTAAGCCAATTGATTGTATTGTTTGTGAGGTCTAGATCATTGTGTGTAAGTAATAGCATAGGATGTTAAACTGTACCTAAAACTTTGGATAGGTCTAAAATAGTGATGCAACCATTTCATATGTCATGAATATAGTTTATGAAAGTTAGCAGTGCTTTTTCTGTGCTATGGTCAGGTGTTAATCCATTGTATGTTTTGGAAAGTAATTTGCTTTCTGTTAGGTAATTTATTGATCAACTGTATGTGAACACATTTTACAAGTCTTTTAGATAGAGGGAACGGGATGGCTAAAAGTCTGTAGTTTACTAGTTCAAGAAATTTGCTTCCTTTATGTAAGGTGATGCTATAAGATTATTTTTAGAATGCAGGGACTTTTCCTTTATGGAGAGAGTGATTTATAGGTATAGATACTTGGTATGCAATGGCTTCTGGAACTACTTTAAGATATTCTACAGGTAGTTTACCAGCTACAAGAGAGATATTTTAAGCTTTTACAAACGTTTTATTTTTTTCTTTATATCATGCTGGTTGGAGTTGTGGTAAGTGAGACAGTAGTGGTGTCAGTGTCTATTTCAGTTACTAATGTGTTGTGTGCATTAGATTTATTACAGAAGTAAAATCTGCATACTGCGTTATATTTTATTTTACCTGTGAAAGGGCAGACCTGTGATGTTTCATTTGTATAAGCTTGTTGACAGCTGACCAAATCTTTTTGGAGTTTTTCTGTGGTTTTCTTGTAAAGGAGTACAGTACTTTTGCCTAGCCTTTGGGATGGTATTCTTAGTTTGGTTTCATAAGAGCCAATATTGTTGCAAATCATTTATTGTTATCCTATATGCAAATTTTTTGTGCTTTCTTTCTGTTATGTATTAGGTTATTTTTTTAATCTGAGGAAATTCACAGTGCAGGATTTGATTTTAATATTTTCCTCTATTAAGTTTCTTGAGACTATAATATGGAGATAAGGGTCCCCTTCAAAACATCCAATCACCAGAATATCATATCCAACTTCATCAAGATGACTTTGCTAAATCCTCACAACGTCGAACTCCCAAAACAGCGAAAACTAACCCCGGGTAAAGAACTATTTGACCACCAGGGCAAAACAACAAACAGAAAAAGAATAAAACCCTCCAAGTGAGTGGCTTTGCACCCCAGACCCCCCTGTGGGCTGATGCTAGCATTTTGGGGGCCCCAGCAAATGTCAAGTTGGGGGCCCCTAGGCACTTCCAGTTGAAGTATCACACTCTCACTGCCACCTCTCCTAAGCAACCTTTTATTTCATGCTGCAAACTTTTAAGGAGTAGTATGCACAGACTGACCTGTAGCTACAATGCTCTTACATTGTAACAGGTCTGTATACCATACTATGTTGGCCCATCTATCTCACAGAGGGAAATTTGCAGTTACTAGCATTTAGCTGCAACAATGATATATTACAACAACTCTGTGTACAGGTCTGAACTTAGCCCAAATGGGGGCCTAGGCCTACTGTTTCAGCCCTCACACATACAAACCCTTCAGTCTTCCCTTTTGTTTCCCCCATCTTGGTATCCCCACACTGTTCACATTCCTTTTTCTTCCTTTTCTCACATTTTGCCTTACTTTTCAGATTTTTCAAGAAGCCATAAGTTTCTATATGCTCTGAAGTATATTTTACATTTTTTTTTGTTTTTCCTTTTACACAACTTTTTCATCCATTGATGGCTTAAACAGAAATTATGACTAAGGGAAGAAATTCAGTGTTGCTGTTCAGCTTTAATTTTCCTTGCATCCTTTCAAATTACCTTCCATGAGCAAAACAGCACAGTAATAATCATTTAGGAAATAACTCAAATAAGCCAGGACCCAAGAAGCAATAGGGTAATAGATGTTCTGAAATACATTTTAGAGCATTTCCCAACCTTTTAATCCAATGGTGGCCTAAACAAAACTCATGAGTAAGAAAAACATTTCATTCTTATTTTTTTTTTCTTTCAAGGAAGACATAAGTTGTACCCAAAGCTTAATGTTCAAAGCTGACAAAATATTAGCTCACAATAAACTAACAAGCCAGTTGTTGTAAGGATACATATATCCTATGTGGGAATACTGTCTGCCTCCCTAACCCCTCAAAAAAAAAAACAATCACTGCTTATGCATCCCACTGGTGTTAGATTAGGATGAAAGCAGAGGATCAAATTGCCACATGATGTGTGATTGTGAGGAAAAAGAAAAAAATAATCATTGCAGTAATGTATTCTACTTTGCTGCTCCTACACAGTACACTGCCCCTACACAAGCTACAATAATCTCCTCTGTACATCTCTGAAGTCTGTGAGAAAAGTAAAAGAAACCATGACCACACTGGCCACAGTCAAACACAAGCTATGATAACCTCTTGTGCACACCTCTAAAGTATGACTGTGATGAAAATTAAAGAAGTAATAACCACACAATCCCCAGCCCTCCCAACATAACCTATAGCAGTTTTCTGTACACACATATCTGAATAGGGCTGGTTTTAGAATAGATGCAGCTGAGAACAGAGGTCATTATCAGCTTTATTCTAAGAGGGTCATATGACAGACCTGTCCAGATTAAAGAGTGTAATCAGAAAAATTAATACATTTTTTCTCCTCATTTTTTCCAACCAGCAACAGCTGTTATGGGCCCCCTACACAGTCAAAAATAATTAACGTACCCCTCCCATATCTCATTTATACAGTCTGGGGAGTGTGGGACACCAGTCTCCTAGAAGATCTAAGTGTCTCAATGTTCTGTGATATATTTTATGTTTAAATTCTGAAATATAATTACTAGTTAGCTGCATTTTTACTGACACCTAGAAGAATAATGCATGTGTCCTGGCATTATTGAATGTGTGCACAGATAAAAATCAGTCATATTTTTAAACACACACACACACACACACACACACACACACACACACACACACACACACACACACACACACACACACACACACACACACACACACACACACACACACACACACACACACACACACACACACACACACACACACACACACACATAAGCTAAAGCAATACTAATTTGGTACATCAAATAGAAATACATTGTGCAACACTGGTAGTGCCACACCAGATCAGTGACTGCTGTTTAGCAGTCATCAAACAGCAGAATGCATAATGCATAATGCATACCTGTCACTGTCTCTGATTTCACAGACCTTCCCTGGTTTTGCTCAACATTTTGCTCTGTCCTTCATAAAAAGTTTGATTTGCTGATAAATCATTCAGGATTACAGACAGTTAATAAATACAGATATCAGAGTTTTATATTGTCCAAAAAGTGTATGTTGATGCAAACGGTGCTATTCTGTTAACATTTTAAGTGAATTAGAGTAATATTTAAAATGTGTTTCTGATTTTGAGCCTTTATCCTGCTATTATTTTTGTCTTTGCCCAGAATTCTTGAGCAAAGAAGTTGAAAGTTATAGTATCTGGTTCTACCAGCATTTATAAAATTTCCTGAAAAAGGAAAACATTCTAAAGCTTGGAAATATCAGCTCTTCTTAAAAATCCAATGTATGCACCAAAATCAGTCACTCTGGGCTGTTGATCTCTCTTGTACTTACCTTGCTCATGTTCATTGTCAGATTTATCGTAACAGGGTCATATCACAACCCTGTTCAGGATAAAGAGCATAATCAGGAAATTAATACATTTTTTCTCATCATTTTTTCCCCAACCAGCAGCAGCTTTTCTGGGCCCCCACACAGTCAAGGATAATTAAAGGGCCCCCCTGCAGCCACAGGTATTCGAGTACCTAAAGCTGGCTATGTTGTTTGTTTTAGTGGAGAGAATGTCCACCAGAAGGGTTTGACTAAGCCAGGGGCAGTATGGCAGTGGTAAAATATTTAATGGAATTGTGAAGCCTGTTATTTCATAAAATACTGTTACTATAGCTAGACATATCTTTCAATTTAAAAGAGATAAGAGTTATTACCCACCTGGTTTATTAAGCATAGAAGATTGCTGTATTAGCTTTTCTTGGTTTTACAGACATGATACAAAATAACAAGATGAAATAACTTGCTGTTGGGGATCCCCCAGCAACCCGCAGGGTTCACTGATGCCAAAAGACAACTATGAGAACAATTGCTAACAGCTTGCTAACAATTTCAATTATGAAGCTCAGAGGATGACTAAAATATGTTAATTCATCCTTATAAAATGATTTTGATGAATTAATGTGATTCAGTATTCTTTAGCATGGATATTACTTAACAAAAAATCTTTACATTGAATGTTGTTTGGCAGTTAGAGCAGATGGCTAAGGCTGCAAGCTGTAATTCCTGTGGTGTATGGTTTGATTCCCCTTAACCCTCATTTGCCTACTGTGAGAACTTAAGCAAATCACTTAACGAGATACTGCTTAGGGGTGCAACTGTCATCTGCCCTGATATTCAGAAGTGTGTCTGCTTTTGACTCAGATATTAGCTCTGTCCCTCTTAAACCCTCCAAAAATTGGAGACTTTTAGAAAAAAGGTGGTGTTAGTGTCAGAGTTAATACCACTAATATTTTAAAGCTGTCCTTGATTATTTCTGGATTTGTCCCTGACTGGTTGTTAACTAAACTTAGTGGCAACTGAGAATTTGACTAGGCTCTCCAATGGTTCCCTGGACTGCAAGCCTAGTAACTACCTATATATGACAGACCCTATCAGTGTGGAAGTGGGAGGAACACGGACAATGCAACTGCATTGTTTCACTTGCTTTCCCAACACTACATCTTTGTCATTTTAAGTATCCCTATCATGTCTCTCTATCTATACATTTCTCCTACTTTTTCTATCATATTCAACTTTGTCATAGCACTGATTTTTACATTTGGACTGACTCGTGGTTTTGAATGGTCCACAAAGACGTTCCCTTACTCGGTTAACAAATGTAAAAAATAAATAAATAAATACAAGTTTCTACAGTTGTCAAACAGTAAAACTCTTGACAGCCCACATGCTCCAATCATGCTCATGCAGAACACTGTCCGCTTACGGTGCATGCTTCAGTGTAGAGTTTCCTTGCAGTGGACTATTTTGATCAAAGGGATTCTGCAGGTTTAAAGGTCCAAGGGCAGAGTTAACTTCTGTGAAGGTGGGACACTTGAGTGCAGTTGATGATCTTGCTGACATCACCTCCTAAGTCAAGAAGATGTAGTACAAGGAGGAAAAAAATCACAAACCACAGTACAAACCATGGTGCTGCCCTGGGTGAAACCCACCTGCTGAATTTGATGGTTGCATCCCTAGGGGCCCTAACCTGCATTGAAAGATTGGGGCCCACTGCATTCATGGGTTTCATTGATGCCTAATGCCAGCTATGACCCCCCCCCCAATTAAATATACCAAATCTGAGATCTCACTACCGTGGAGAAAGGACAAGGTTCACCATGATGGCCAAGTGGTTCTTTTCCTGGGGTTGTTTTTTGTTATTCTGGGTGTTTGATATAGTGAAGATTCAGCGAAGTCATCTCGATGAAGTCGGATTCAATATTCTGACAATTCGATGTTTTGAAGGGGACCCAGAGAGAAACACACACTGAAGTGTATTACTGCATCATCTAAAGATTGAGTTTTTAATGATTCCAGTTGCTATGCTTAAGCATAGTCAAGAGCATTTCCTTACTGAATTTGGTTGTATTTATGACAATTTTATATTGGATGCTTCTATGATTTTTGGTAGTTTTCACATAACAAAAACAGATTATGATGACTAATGGGGTCAGGCATATTTTTTTTTTTAATTTATTACAGTCAGTTGTTACCATCCAGTCCAAAATGCTTTCTTTTTCCCTTAACTTTATCTGTCTTTGTAGTCATATGTATTAGTTGTGTTAATCCATATCAATTGATAGAAGGGTGGGTAGTTTTATGAAAACACTTGGGCTAATCAATATTAACATCACCTAGGATGATAGCTGAAAAGGAAAGCATGTTTTGCAGCTAAACAGACACACAACGATGTTAAAAAGAAACAGCAGTTATGTAATCAAGAAGTAAAATATTTTACATGGTATCCAAATATACCGAATAAGTACCTATGAAAGTTGAGGGTAAACTGTAATGACAGCTATGCACTGTGGTTCATACTGATCCACTTAAGTCAAAAGGAAAAAGCCAGATGAAAATTTTTATCCATGCATGGGCACGTATACACTCATAAATGAACACACACACACACACACACACACACACACACACACACACACACACACACACACACACGCTCTCTCTCTCTCTCTCTCTCTCTCTCTCACAGATGCAGGCATGCATAAAACATAGATCTAAATTATATTATAAAGTGTTTCTTATGAATGCATTTCAGTAATTCTGAAGGGACCACATGAGTTTGAAAAGAATGCTGTAGGCTTTGTACTTTACTGAATTAAACCCACATAAGACAGCAGTGGAATGCTGGTCAGACCTCCTTCTATGACAGTTGATAAATATTTACACAAAAATATTTTCCTACCAGCTGTGGGGATTTTGTTACCATAACATCAAAGAGACTATTTTATCATAATCACCTGCAACTTGAAAGTCTGTTAAATATATGTTATTTTCCTGTGTCACACCCCAAATAAATAGACACTCAGAATGTTGTTATAGATGTACTTATTTAAAGTATTTTTTTAAAAAAGAAATATGAGGTAAGAAACAAATCGACTAAGATAATGATTTCAGAGAATGAACTTAGTATAATTTCTCCAATATGGTGGTATTAGCAGTGAACAAATGGTCTGATAAAACTAGTTGCTGCCTTCCTGGCATGGTATATTGTCAGTTCTTTCTACTATGTTTCATAAAGTCAGGACATTTTAAATAAATAGTCTATAATCACACCTTACCTAAATTTGGAACTCTGTGATTTAGATGTTTGAATGCTACAGTATAAGACCATATGCATTCACTGTAGTTAGGAAGAAGTCAGCAATAGACATGCTGAAATGACATTTCTGGTTTTCTATGAAAAAGACAGGGTACCATTAGTATCAGGTGCTCATCCCCATTTATGGCACCAAATTTATTCCAGTTACCTCCTTTCTCTTTTCAATTTCTTGTGGTGTGCTTCTTAGCTGCTGCTCATAATAAAATTTTCCATGACTTTCCATCTCTCTCTCTCTAATCTTATCCATAGTAAGAGTGAAAAAACAATTTCAAGCCATTTCCAACATGAGAAGGTGTTGTGCTGCAGTTTCCCTCTCACCAGTACTGATCCTTCGATATCCTCCTAACTAGAGTTTTAACCTTCATTCTTTGACTATAGGTAATAGTGACAAAACTGCCAAAGCAGAAGTATTTCCAAGATTTATCCCATGTTTGAGTCCACACAGCAGCAAGCAGTAAGCCTTCATGTAATAAGCTAACATATCCAGCTGACTTGAGTTAGGATCTGTGCCTTGTATGACTGGATAAAGGTAACCTGCATTACCTATTATGGTAGAAATACCAGTCAGTTTGAACAGTATGCCCTCTTCTAGTACAGCTGTATGTATACAAACTGACAGTCCACATGTTACTTTTTAAGTAATTCCTTTGGCAGCTTAAAAAGAATAAAGGTTAGGTTTAGGGGTAATAATATGCTAGTGAAGCTCAAGTTAGACTGCTGCCTCACATCCCAGTGCACACACAGATAAACACACACACACACACACACACACACACACACACACACACACACACACACACACACACACTCATGCACACCCACACACTCATGCACACCCACACACACACATACCCACACAACACACCCACACACACAGATACACAGACGCACACACACACACACACACACACACACACACACACACACACACACACACACACACACACACACACACACACACACACACACACACACACACACACACACACACACACACACACATACACAGATAAAATATCCCAGCTTACCTTTACATACAATTGACTTGTATAACTTTCTGTTCTTTTGTCTATCTGTTTCTCAGGTGTAAGATCTACTGGAGTTAAACTGATACATACCATCTGATGCAAAAATTGTCACAGTGATTGTATTTTCACATCACACTCCTCTAGCTGGAATTCCTTACTTGAAAATGCCAGATCAACATAAAATGACTTCTGTTTTAAGGACATGGCAAAGCTTGGTTGAGGATCTGCTGAAACACCCCCCCCATGTAAAAATGATCTAAAACAGGTGCAAGTCAAAGCCAGATAAGGTACATCCATGAAGAGACACACACGCACACACAGACACACACACACACACACACACACACACACACACACAGACACACACACACATGTATTTATACATTTGTTGACTAAGTGCACTGGGACAAGGACTCTCTTTGATTTTCAGACATGACTATGCCTTCACCTATGAATCAGCTAAACAGTTGATCCTCTACCCTTTACCCCTTCTTGATTGTACTGCTTGCCCCTTTCTTTCCTCTTTCACAACACCTTTTTCCATATTGTTCATAGGTTCATAGGTTCATAGGTTCATACTAGGCTATCTGCCCTAGGGCATTTATAAGCCTAGCCAGAGTGTGTGTGGCTTTCACCACCCCTTAGGATGAGAATACTATGCCCTTTTAGGGTTTAGTTTACTGTGCCTCTGTCTAGTAGTGACACAGAGATGACCCCCGGGGTAAACCTACGATCTCCCATCCACTCGTCAAGATTTCTCTTGAATAGAATCAGTGAGGGGCTCTGCCTAACATGGACTGGGATTCTATTCCAGAGTGTAGGGAGCCTCTGGGTTATGAATCTGTCCCTCCAACACGTCCTATTTATTTCTGTGTTGAGGTTTAAGTCTCTTGCTCTCGTGGCTCTGATGGATTTGGATTTTCTGAGGTGGAGCATGTCCATTAATTCCGGATTGGACATGGCCTTGTACGTCAGGCACAGATCACCTCTGAGTAGGCGGTATGCGACTGAATAGAGCTGGAGCTTTTTCAGTCGGGCAGCATATGACATATGTTTAAGACCCTTTATCCTCTTGGTGAGGAACTTTTGGGGTCTTTCCAACTGCTGCAGGTGTCGGGTGAGATACATCCCAAATGGGGCATTGTACTCAATCATTGGCCTGATAAGAGAAGAGTACAGGGGCACAATGACTTCTCTTGATCTAGATGTGAAACCCTTCATGATAAGGTGGGCAATATAGAAGGTCTTCCTAACCACTTTGGCAATGTGAGTGTCAAATGAGAGGTTACTGTCAACCTGGGTCCCTAGGTCCCTGACTACCTCTTCCATACTTAATGGATTATCACCTATGTGGTAATTTGTGGGTACCTTGTTTTTCCCAAAGGGTATGACTATACATTTTTTGGTGTTCAGCTTAAGGCCATGGCTCTGGCACCAATTATCCATTTCTATGAGGCCTCTCTGAAGGATGTTTGTGTCCGCTGGAGTATCAATTATGGCGCCCAGTTTGCAGTCATCTGCGAACGTTGTCAGCCACAATCCTCCTATGTTTGCCTGTACCTCAGAAAAATAAATGCCGAACAAGAGGGGTCCCAGGACTGAGCCCTGTGGGACACCGCTTGTGACTGGCTTAGAGTCTGACATAGCTCCAGCAACTCTGACCCTGTGGGTTCTGTCCTTTAGCCAGTTTGCAACCCATCTTGTGACATATGGGTTTACATTTAAGCTGGTGAGTTTGTCTATGATGCCCAAGTGGGGTATTGTGTCAAAGGCTTTTGCAAGGTCAAGGTAGGCTGTGTGAACTGCCTTGTCCTCATCAATGGCCTTAGTGACTGTTTCAAAAAAGTCGACCAAGTTCAAAAGGCTGGATCTGCCCTTGACAAAGCCAAATTGGGTAGGATCCAATGTCTGTAGGTCCCCAATGTCTTTGTTTATGAGTTCCATAATGATCCTCTCCATAGCTTTGCAGACCAGGCTCATCAAGCTTATGGGGCGGTAATTTCCAGGGTCCATAGAAGCACCGCCTTTGTGAAGTGGGACCACTGTTGCCGTACACCACTCTTTGGGTAGGTATCCTGTAGTAAGGCTAAGATTAAACAGCAGCCTTATGTGTGGGTTTAGTTCCTCTTGGAGTTCATGTAGCACACAGCCCGGGACACCGTCTGGTCCCATTGATGCTGTGTTTTCAGCTTTAGAGAGGGCGGCTCTCACCTGGGCATCTGAGATGTTAGGGAGGCTACACTCTGCTGGGATAGTTATTTCTCCTTTTGGGGAGGGGAGGAGAAATTTGCACTGAACCTGTCTGCCAGAATGTTGGCAATGTCAGTGGGTTCAGTGTATTTTGTGTCATTTTGGACTAACTCTGAGCATATCTGGGAGTTTCCACCCAGGTTTCTAACATAGCTAAAGAAGGCCTTGTGATTGTCTTTTGTGTCTTTTGCGATTTTTCTCTCAAAGTTGGCCTTGGATGATTTTATGAGTGATCGTAGTTTTTGCTAGTACTGATCAGAGATGCCTTCCCTTTTGGGGATTTTGCTCTGTCATGTAGTAGCTTCCTCCTCCTGTTGTAAAGTTTGTTTATGGCTGGGGTCCACCAGACCGGGCGCCTGCCTTTAGGGGAATGGGTCTTGGTTTTATTTGGGATTGCATGATCCATGCATTCTTGAAGGTGCCCATGGAAGGCATTTGCAAAGGATTCAGCAGTGTGGGTTGTGGTTTCCACTGGCCCAGGGGCCTTGAAGGATACCACTTCAGTCTTAAGAAGTGTGAAGTTGGCTTTTGAGAAGTTCTTCACTGTGGTCTTTTGTGCAGGGGGTGGGGGCGGGATGTGGATATCCAGTGAGATTAATTTATGGTCTGATCTTACCAAAGAGGGATATACTTCCGGTGTGGAGCATTTTGTCCCCATGTTTGTGATGATCAGGTCTAGTATATTGTCTCCTCTTGTGGGAATGGTGACTAGTTGTTCCATTGCATTTGAGTTTATGAATTCTAGGAACCTTTGGGCTAGGGTGTTGGGGCTTGAGTAATGTTCCCAGTCTATGTTTGGGTAGTTGAAGTCTCCCAAAATGAACGTAGAGAGGCATTCATACTCTCCAGTGTCTTCAGGAAGGCTGTGGGGGGTTCCTGAGTTTGAGAGAGTGGTCTGTAGCATGCTACAAACTGTAAGGCAGTTTTGCCTATGGTTAGTTGCACCTGGATGGTCTCCGATGCTTCGTGCATTGCCACTAACCTGGAGGTGTGGGTATCTTTGATGAATATGGATACTCCCCCTCCTTTTGTGGTTCGGTCCAAGTTTTGGGGCTGGAAAGCATGATATGAGGTAAAACCTGATAGTGCTGGGGTGCTCTCAGGAGCCTTGAACCAGGTTTCAGTCACTGCACAGACATCGATGTTCTCCATACTGAGGAGGGCTTCGAGGGCATGCATCTTGAGGTTTAGACTTCTGGCATTGAGCAGCATTACCCTTAGTTTTTTCCACTTGTGTTTTCTAGGGAGGTAGGTTTGTCATTTGAGCCTTGCCTAAAAAAGGCACTATGGGGGTGGCAAGAGCCTTAGCCAATAGCCGGAAGCCCAGGGGTGACAGGTGCAAGCCATCCCTTGCGAAGCAGCGTGGCTTGTCAAGCATGTCATCCCAAGCAGACAGACATTGGATCCCCTTTGAATGACACCAGTAATTAAGCCAATTGTTAAAACTGATCATTTTGTCTTTGTACTGTGGCATCATTCTTGGTGAGGGTAAGATGCTGCTCAGGGTCAGGGTCATACCGGCCTGGGCTACATAATCAGAGAGCTCCTCTATGTCTCTTTTCATGTAGTCCAGGGAGGTACGTCTCAGGTTGTTCACACTGGCATGTACAATGACTGAGTCATATTTGTACTTGCTGTGGAGTGACCTGAGTGCTTTTGTCATGTGGCGGATTCTAGCTCCCGACAGGCAGCTTACTGTGACCTTTTCCTTGTTCAGTCTGGTGAGCGGGACGTCAGTGTGTCTGACTATGGAGTCACCTATTACAAGTGTGTCTGGCATGTTGTTTGGCCTTAAGGGCTGTGACTGTTTAGCACACTGACTTTGTGAACTATGTGTTGCATGTGCTATGTCTTGAGGTGGTGGTTGCTTGGGTGTCTGCTTTGGAGGCCTCTGTTGTTTTGGTAGATTTTAATCAGCCTCCGAGTATGTTTTTGTGTGTTTATGTGTTTGGTTTGCAGTTGTGATAGTTCTATGTGAGACTGGGTTTGTGGTGTGCGTGGTTACCTTCTCCTCCTGACTGGTCTTGCCAGTACTGAATTAAGAGAGCTCAGCCTCCAGTTTGGCTATATAGTTGCATCTCTCGCATATATTTGTATTTGTTGGGAGGAGGAGAGGGTTGTCTGTGTACATGAGGCAATTGTAACATTGCCTCAAGATTCCCAGATTCAACAGCTGAACAGGAGAGGACGCCAGCAACTGACCCTTCGACATGCTAGAAATAGTGAAAAAAATTGCTGTGTAACTGAGTCAGAAAAGACCTATAGGGAAATGGGTACTCAAGGGAATTTAGGTGAATGAAGTACTTTCTTTTGTTTAAGAGTGCTTTACCTGTATAAAAATGCTTTAGGAGCAAGTGCTGAGCTTTTCAGATAGAGTATAGGCTGTTTAGATTGCAAGTAGAACAGTTCTAAGGGAAAAATTGAAGAGCAGACTTTACGGAGCCAGAAATAGTTTAAACTTGATTAACCGGCGCTGCCCTATAATGCTCTATGAGCAACTTCGTGCTAAAACGCGCTAAAGCGCGCAAAAGCGGGCTTTATAGCAGGGGGTTGAAAAGAGCCAGGAATTGACCCAAAATGGCCAATAAACTACAATTTGCTGGGCTGGAACCAATCCTCTAGGGACAAATAGGTTGCTCAGTGCTCCCCACTCCCACTGGTGAACAAAGAAGCTTCCTCTTATCCAAATAAGGGTATGGATAGCACAGGAATTAAGACAAAGCCCAGAGATCAGCAAAATCTGAAGACTGGACTATTCTAGTTCAGAAAAGCGGGAAAACAAGGATATTTTTTTGTTTTTCTTTTTTTACAGAGAAAGGAGAAAAAGATACAGTAACAAACAGTAAATGCTATAAAACGGCTAGCGCTCTTGAGTGTGTTAGCCTAACAATTAAATTAAACAAAAAAAACCTTTTTAAAGTGCTAACAGTATAAATTCAACACAAGTACAGTAAAAACAATATGCAGAGCTGTTTTTGAAGCGAAATGCAGTCAAGATGCAGTAATTTGAGCGAAAGCCAGAAAAAATACTTATAAATCCAGGAAAGTCACTCTTTCACTCTCTGCTGCTTGTAGATCTCTGCAGGACACCACGAGGAGCTGTGCTGAGTCTTTTACAAGTGAAAAAGTGGGCAAAAGCGGGCTTTATTAGCAGGGGGTTGAAAAGAGCCAGGAATTTACCCAAAATGGCCAATAAACTACAAGTTGCTGGGCTGGAACCAATCCACTAGGGACAAATAGGTTGCTCAGTGCTCTCCACTCCCACTGGTGAACAAAGAAGCTTCCTCTTATCCAAATAAGGATATGGATAGCACAGGAACTAATGTGTAATAATTGTTGCAATTACACCTTGCTCCACTTTCACCTGATGTCTGAATTTTTCCATAATCAGATCTTTCTCTGATATATGGCCCTATATTACTGTTCCACTGCTCAACTTTGATCCTGATCTGAAAAAATATTAGCCTTCTACTATTTAGTATTTGAATTCTTGGAATATGTGATGTGTTGTGCATGATACGTCTATATTCTTTTGTGTGTCTAATCTGCTCTCAAGTGCATTTTACATGTGGATTATTAATGATGAATAGTTTTGAAGTCTTATTCCTTATCCTCTGTTGAAAATATGCCTCTATCAGCTGGAAGAAAGAAAGAAAGAAAGAAAAAAAAAGAAAGAGAAAATATGTCGAGGATGTTTTATACTATACTTTGGATTGTGTTGGTTATGCTGAAATACATTAAAATAAAAAGTACAACAAGTAGATCTGCTTTAAAATGTGTTTTTTTCACAAAATTCAGATATGATAATGTGTTTAGGTGGTGGGTCACTTTTCAATAACAATAAGCTGTAAAGGGAATGCTATAAAACACAAAATACTATAGGACTGATTATAAAATACAATGTGCATGGGACACACAAATTTCATACATAATGTTGGACACAGTACGATATATGGCCAAACATCAAATCTATTCCTTGCACAGTCATTCTGATTCAAAATCACATCACATAATGAAAATACTTGATAAATCCTTTTACAGAAAGACAGAGCTGTCTCTTATCAGTGTCATTTTACCTATGTGCTATTTCCCAGCATAGTTTCTGTCTTCATTTCATTGTAAATATCCTTAAGTTTACCAATAAACCATATCTGTTTTGAATAAAACATGCAAATAGTTACTTTCACTTGATCTTTATAAACAGCTACTTTCCCCTTATCTCTACAGGCATCTCGTACAAGTGCCAGAATATGAAAGACCTGTACTGATTACAGCAACTTATATGCAATAGCCACGGATAAAGTAATTGCAGTCATGGTTCTGTTACAGTTCCTTTCACTGAGCAATAACTGTTTAACATCCATGCTTGTAAAGCTATTCTTGACAGCATGTAAGAGGTCATTTCAAGAACAGCTTTCATGGCTGCAATGGTGAGAGCTTTTCTGTATTTATCAGTCAGGACTGAACAAAACCATGATCTATGTTCTCTGAGTAGACTGCAATTCATTGAATTTTGCTGCTGGCTAATTCACAAGGAATTCTGAATTGTTTGATGCACATTGAAGAAAAATAAGCTCTTTGAGATGGGATTTAAGCAAAAGTAGCTTTCAGTTTTCTAGTTAGAAATTTCCATTTGCTTAATTTGTTGATTGAAAAATGTTTGATGTCTGCTATTGAAGATTCACAAATAGCAACTGTAATTTTTAGTTAAAATAGTAATAG
Source organism: Protopterus annectens (assembly GCF_019279795.1). Classification (NCBI taxonomy): domain Eukaryota; kingdom Metazoa; phylum Chordata; order Ceratodontiformes; family Protopteridae; genus Protopterus; species Protopterus annectens. The sequence goes on along the minus strand of NC_056732.1, from coordinate 699,201,473 downwards.
CTGGAAAATGATCTTGCCGCTGATCTGCAATTATTATTTTTATTTATTTATTTATTTTGCAATTCATAATTTGCAATACATTACTGGGACCATATACTGAGTGCTGCTCAAAGTAATGAACATTTTCAGTAATGGTTTAACAATATCAGCACAGGTGTAAAGAAACAAAGATAATCCCTGAAATGTCTTTGCTATGGGCACATTCTAAACTGGTAAGCTTTCACTGCATCATGAACACATTCATCTGAATGATGTGTTAGTATTGCTAATAATGTTAGTTATAATTACTTTTTTTTTTTTTGCAGAAGAAATAGCACAATTTAGCCTGAAACTGATTAGTAATGTAGTAAGAAAGATCTTGAGTGACTAATTATAGAATCAAACTATGAAGTCAAACTAATTATGGAGACAAACTAATTAGGGAATTCTCTGGTGAAAATCCCACAGGTCATGTAATGACCAGTACTTTATAATGTAGGTCATGTGACCTAATAAGCCTAGCCATGTGCATGTAGCTTGCTCATAACAAACAATGTGATTTCTCCCGTGGATCAACTCCCTTCTACAAGCCCAGCTGAAAGCCCTGAGAACTGTGACATAGCAATGTTCCCTACTATTCTTATTATATTCTTATTACTATAAATAGGAAGGAATTGGGTGTATACGGCAGTCAGAAAGGGGGAGGAAAAAGCAGAGGAACACACATATGGGCAAAGTGGAAGGAAAAGTGGTTTAGGGATGGAGAAGCAAGGGCATAATTGTTTGTGGGAGCAGTTGACCATTTTTCATATCTTGAAGAATGATAGGTGTGAAAGTAGTAAGTTGAATGTGTGGGCAAGAAAGAGGATATAGGGATGGCAGCACAGACAAACAAACAAACAATCAAACAAACATAAAAGACAGAAAAAGGCCAGAAGAGAAGGTGCTGATTCAAATGGGATGGGGAACACAAGGAGGGAGGGACACAGACAGGCAGAGGAAGCACTACAGACTGCGAAGGGAAATGATACACAAGGAAAGGGACCACAATAGTGGCACATAGGAAGGTAGTGATAGCTGACTGCCATGCAGCACAGTGCTGCTCCCAACCTGAGGTCACATGCTGCACAGTGGTAGACCCAACCTGAAATCACGTGCTGTACAGTGATGTACACTACATGAGGTCACATTCTGCACAGTGCCACACCCAATTTAAGGTCACATGCTGCACAGTACTGCACCCAACCTGAGATCATATGCTGCACAGTGGCACACTAAACCTGAGGTTAGACACCTCCATGACTGCCCACATGGCTTGCTTCAGCCACTATTGGCCCACTGGCCCAGCCCAAGCAAATACACATCCCTGCCAGTTGCATGAGGATGTGCTCCAGGCTGCCAGTGCAGGTGTCCAGCTGCTGGTCCAAAAGAGTGTCACCAGGTCCTCCTGCTCCTGCCAGGTGATAAATCATGACTCACTGGTATTGCCACCAACTCAGTACAGACCAACTACTAGAGAACCCTTCAAGTCACAACAAACTGGGTGACCTATGTTGCCCTGCAGACAGGCTGGCCTGGAGAGAGTTGGGGATCACCCAGTAGTGGATGGTAAGGCAAAGAGTTGGTGTGGCATAAACTACATAAAATATGTATATGAACATAAATGAACAGTAAGAAAACAACAAATAAAAATTAAAAAGGACAGCAATAAAGAGAGAAAAACACATGAGCAAAAGCAGTCATCACTAATGTGTACTGTACTGGTTGGCAGAATAGTCCCTGGAGACAGTAAAAATCTGTTAACTGTGAAATGAAAAACAAAATACAATATACATTCCAGATGAAGAGGTAGTACTAAGTAAGTGTGCTTCAAGGGGCTGGAAGAGATGTCACCTAACTAGCCCACAGTGTGTACATGTGTTGCAAAGACAGACTGTGGTGGTCCATGGAAACAGGCCTGAGCAACTTCGGTAGCCTAAAGTGTTTTGCAAAGGAGTTACATCAAGTAATAGACAAAACCTGCCATAAAGTACCTGCAGAAGACAAAATATCACAAGCATGGATGACAGATACTCGGTGGCATTAATATACCATGAAACAGGACACCCACCAGCAAACATCTATATTTGGCCTATTCGATGCACACCTGTGGTATGTCTGATGTAACTTGTAATGGCAAGGGTGTACCAATGGACAATAGAAAACTGGTCAGACAGATACCATGACAGACCAGGGCACCATATACAAAAGATAGGCTTAAGGCTATGGACTTGGTATTGCAGAAAAACAGTTAGGTCTGAAGCAGATACAAACATATATGCAAATATTTCAAGCATGGACATTAATGCCCTTCTAGCCTGACAATATACTAAAACATAGTCTGTTCCATGCATTAGCTGCTCTCTAAGAGAACCAATTACTACACTTCCCTTTCCTATAGAATCTTCTACACAGTTTGTCTGATGATTCTCTATTACTTTTTGATAACCCCAAACATTTCCCAGAGGTAGTTGTCTCTAAATGCCCTATATACCTGAATAAGATCTCCCCTTAGATATCTATAAGAGACACTGTTTAAGTTCAGATATTTTAGTCTTTCATAATAACTTAAATTTTCACATCCATGGATGCCTTTGGTATATTTCCACTGCACTCTTTCCAGTTTACTCATGCTTGTTTTCTTATAGGGTTTCCATATTGTTATTCCATACTCAAGTTTTGACCTAATGTAACCAACAAACAATGATGTTATCATTTTTGATTTCCTAGACTTTATAAATCTTTCTATACAATCTGTAGTTCTAGAACTATTATTAACCAGTTGGTTGATATGATTAGTCAAAGCTGGATCTACCCATATATCCAGGTCCTTACATGAATCTACAGTTTCAATCACTGTGTGCTGTATTAAATATTCACCTTTCAATGTATGTCTCCCAAATCTCATATGCTTAGTTTTTGATGTATTTATCAGCATATAATTTTCCTGTGTCTAAATGGTCAATTTAGTCAAGTTCTTTTGCAGACATGCCTTATCTATAACAAACATATGTCAGTTTACCCACTTTCAGGTCATCTGCATGTAGTCTGTAGAACACCTCATATGAAAAATTTAGGTCTGAAAGATGCAGTTTAAACATGCAAGGGCCTAGGACAGAGCCCCATGAGACACCCTGACTGTAACCAAGAATTTCACCTGTCCAATTGCTATATAATACTTGCCATGTCCTATTTGTAAGCCATGAAGCTAACATCTTATCAAGAGTACATCAACACCTAGTTGTTCTAATTTATTGATCAGTATTTTGTGTGTGACCCTGTCAAATGCTGAAGTTAAATCCATATAAATTACATAAAAACACATTTTTTCATTCAAAGCTGTTATTAGATTGTTATACATCATTTTACAGGTGGCAATAGAGCTGTTTTCAACATATGCTTGCTGATATATGGTTTCAAGTCCCAGCCTATCCTTTTCTGACAATAACTTATTCAATATTACCTTCTCCATTATTTTTCCACAACATGAAAGTAGACTTAAGGGTCTATATGACTCTGAGTTTGTCCTACTCCCCTTTCCCTTAAAGACAGATTTAATATGCATGTCTCCAATCTTTAGGAATCTCCCCATATTTATATGGCCTAGTAAATAATAGAAGTAATATTACTTCTCCTGCTGAAGTGCTCTCAGGTTATTATTACTAATTCTGGCTCCTCCCTGTGCTTTGTTTAGATATACTTTGTACAGTTCTTTTTCAATATAATCTAATTTGATTTAGTATCTGTCGTTTGGACAACTTATCATCCCCTTTGTGAAACCAAACTGTTTTGCATAGCATTTTGTAAATATATCTATAATCAGTAGTGTCTGAGAATAAATTCTAGAATATGTACACAGTTTATATGTCTTTACTTCTTCCACATCTTATGTATCTCTAAAAAGGTTTCCTATTGTACTCAATATCTTTATATAAATTTTCTTCAAATGTTTCTTGATCTTGTCTCACACTATGCTCAGTTTGTTTGTCCATCATGTTTATTTCGGTTTTCAAAGTTGTAGTGTGACCTCTCTGCCGCTGCGGTGGTAGCATTGTTAACTCACAGCAAGAGGTTCTCCCGTTCGATTCTCGGCTGGGCTTGGGAGTGCCTTCTGTGCGGAGTCTGCGTGTCCTCCCCATGGTTGGGTAGCATTCGAAAGACATGCATGTGTAAATGGGCGTGCCTTTGTTGAAGGTTGAGTGTCGAGCTGGGACCTCGGCATTTCGTAAAAACTCTACTGCCAATCATTAGCGGACCGGAGTTCCACTGTGGAGCCAAAAGATAAACAACAAGTGTGACCTCTCTGCCATTTCTTATATTTTTGTCCCTCACCTTAATCAGGTATGTTGTTATTATGGAAATATATCCTCCTTACATAGATCCTGATGTTACACATTTTTTTATATTTTTTGCATTCAAACAATTTCTCTTTCAAAGCTTTCCACATTCCATCTGCAGTTTTTCCACTGAGCACATCACTCCAGTTAGTTTTACATACTGACTGGTTTGCCTCCATATACCCTGTAATACAATATGTAGTTAGTCTTATGCACATTAATTTAGATTTCAGTTTGGCAGAATTATCTAGCAACAAATTAACCTTTATAATCCCATGATTACTGCACTCCCCACTGGCTCAGCTATAGGGTTCAGATCTCAGCCAACTAGTCAAGCCAAAATCTCCAGCACCCTCTCTGTCCAACTAGTCCTTCATGTCCCCACCCAAGTAGCTGACACACACACACACACACACACACACACACACACACACACACACACACACACACACACACACACACACACACACACACACACACACACACACACACACACACACACACACACACACACACACACACACACACACATATGCACACTTTGAGATTTAATTTATATACAAACACACAAACACTCCTGGGGAATGCTGGCACAGGTTCACTAGCTATGCCCCCTCCTGCCCAGACTATAAGGTAGTAATCACTGCCATCAACCATTTCTTATCAGCTACCATAAGGCCCTTACAAAGGGTAAACAATTCTATTGTGTAATGTTACTGTTATTCAAATGTTAAGTGTGTCCAAGGCCAAGGCTATTTAAGAGTGACCTGTACAGTGTTACCAAATACATATGCAAGTACCCTAAGAGCTTCTCTACACAAAACCAGCCACAATTAAAAGGTTTAAATATATTTAATAATAAATAATAAAAGAACAAGATAATACTCAATAACTCAATACAGTGACAACAGAGTTCAGAATCAGGAAATACTTTAAAATAACATTGCAGGACAGTCTCACATAAACACAGAAAACATCTAGACTGATCTTACTATTTTCCTATCTATCTCTAAGAGAAATACTATGATCTAAGTCTTACTTACAAAGCCAGGCAAATATAGATGAGAAGTGCTGAAGATGGATGTGTTCAGATACAGAGACAAATACAAAATGCATAGACTTCCTCTCTGAGATAGTTCTTAAGTTACTAACAAATATTTCTGCTGGGTCATGTCAGATTACATCATTCTTGTCAACTCTGCTTTTAGTTTCCAGGCCAACAGGAACATAACAGATGCCATCTCAATCTATGACAGCTATCTTGCAATTCTTGACTGCAGAAACAGTCCACTTCAACCCACAAGTCTTTCACTGTCTCATTTGTTAATGAGGAGGAGGAAGAGACTGAGAAACACATTGCCAGTATCTTCTCTTCTGCTTCATCACAGGGCAAATGCCAAAAATCCGATCTGCAAGCACTTCATCAGAAACAGAAATTCTACTACAAGAGATCCACTAAGACTTTAACTATGCTGAGACTCGGTTGTTAATCAGAATTTATAATCCAGTTGACAAGTACTTGGGATGACAAGAAGCTGTTCTCATTTAACATGCTAAAACACCAAGGTCCGCCATTGTTAAATAGCAAAAGATCTAATCACAAGAAGGAACAGAAAGCACTGATACAGAGCTTTACTATTCCCATTACAATTTAGTGAAGTGACTGAAACGCTACCAAAAAGATACTGTTCAACTGAGGATGTATGCAAATACCCTAACTGGGAGTGGTACACGGTGTGATTCACATATGCATTCTGATGATGACTGTGTTGCCCAATTCCTAATTCATCAAAGCTGACTATGACCAGCTACTGGATGAGACCATATAAGCATATGAGACTATTCTGACAATCTGGTGCAGAGATCTAAGAGTATATGTTGATATTCCCTGACCTTGCTGTAGCTCTAAGTTTGATTCCCACATCCTCTGTTTGAATACTATATGACTCTAAGCAAGTTATGTAAATAGACATTGCACCCAAGGTTGTCCCCAAAAGGTGACTGTGTGCCCAGTGGGCTTGCTCAGTACATCATTTATGAGTGAGTGAGTGCACACTAGTGAGATTTGGTGGAGTTGTTAGAAGACTGACTAAATGAAAAGTCTATGTCACATTCTATATACAGTACAAATGGATTTATATTGATAAAGCAGATTAAAATGAGTTGGTCTCACATGGGCAGAGCGAATTGCATGTAAGTATTGTAAGCACTCACACAGTTAGGGTAACAAGAATAATGATGACGATGCTGTACTGAACTACTGCCTGACAGACATCTTAATGGTGGCCAGCACATTTGCCAAGACACTCACAATATAATATACAAGTGTAGCCAGCAAGCAACTTAAGTAGATTTCCTCTGGTAAGGAAAGGGCTAATTACAAAGACATCCCTAGTGAGATGGTTGACCACCAACATAAACCACTAGTGGCTGTGATCATCTGCAAATAGTAGCCATGGAAGACTGCAAGACGGAAGTTGACTGGACTAAACTGAAAAAAAAATACTTGTGGCTGTATCACCTCAAGAAGAGGAGAAGAGACAGATGAGCAGAAGAAAAATAATGGATGCATGTCAAAATAGCATGTTTGAAGGCATTAAAAAGTACAGTTCTGTAAGCCGAACTTACCATAACACTAGATGTTTAAACAATCACTGCTGCAGTAGCCTTAGCTATATGGGTTATATCCTGCCAAGGATATAACAGCTGGCCAGCTTTCAAAGGTTCAAGGCACCTTCCATGCACCCAAGCTGTCAAGCAGCTCGAGATGAGCTGACTAAAGGACAAGTGTGGGTGCAAAGCCCTTCAACTATTTCCTGCCAGTGGACTGAGGGAGGCCGACCCCTGAAAGGACAATGCTTGAAATAACAACAAAAAATAAATGTTTACACCCACCATAAAAAAAAAAAAAAAAAAAAAAAAAAAACAAGAAGAGTGGAGGGAGGGAGCAACTGGTGCAGCAGTCATCATTCGAACATCTACTGTAATGCTAAGCTCAGCTTACACAACTGTACTATGTTCTTCATATTGATCACTGCTGCATAGCCTTAGCTGTATGGGTAGATTACCATAGCTAACTGTATCTGAGAGGAGGAAGAAGAAGGTTCCAGGAGCCCCTGGAGAATAGTCCTAGCAATGCCTGATCTAGACCTACAGAAGGAATAAAGCCTATAGCCCTTTGTAAAGGTACATACAGGGGACCAAGTAGCAGCTTCTAGAATGTTTTCTAGAGTCCACCTCTTTCCAAAAAGCCATTTAGTTCTGTCAAGATAATATCTAAGTTGTCTATGGACATCCAAGGTATAGTTTCCTTTCTCCCTAACTTTTAGTTTCAGGAAAGAAAACAGGGAGATGGATAGTTTGGCTTGAAGTAAACTCAGATTCCACTTTAGGCATCAGAAAGGATTCGTTCTGAAAGAAACCCCATCCCTGTAGAAAATGAGGTAGGGTTGAGCTTGCAACTCAGATACCCTTCATGCAGAGATCAGAGCAAACAGTAAAACTGTTTTCCATGTTAACAACTTCAAGTCAGCCAAATTAGCTGGTTCAAATGTAACAAGTATCAGCTTGTCTAACACAAAATTAAGATTCCAAGAAGGGACCACCAGTTTATTTGAAGGCCTCTTATGCAAACCCCTTTCAAGAACATTTTAACATGAGATTGCCTTGAAAGAGATGGATCCATGGGCAGACATGCTGAAATGGCTGATAAATGAACCTTGACAGAGGAATAAGAAAGGCCATAGGACAGTAATTCCCACAAATATTGTGAAACCAGAGAACAACTAGCCCTGGATGGATGTTGGTTACGTTGTTGACCCCAACTAGAAAACCATTTAAACTTGCTAATATATAATTTTCTAGTGTCAGGCTTCCTTGCCTCCATTAGTACCTGCTGCATGTCCTCAGAAAACAGGTGCCTAAGAGGAATTAAATGCTATCATCTAGGCAGTAAACTGAAGATGATAGATGTTGGGGTATATCAAACATCCCTGTTCTTGTGTGAGTAGATATATTCTGTGAGCAGGCTTAGGGTTATTGTTCCTAGCCATTTCCAGAAGAAGGTAGAAACATGGTTGCCTGGGCCAAAAAGGAGATACCACAATGATCCTGAGGGAATTCCTTCTGAATCTTCAAAAGTACCCTGGATATTAGTGGAAATGGTGGAAAGGCATACAGGAACATCCCTATCCAAAGAAAAGAAAAAGCAGCTGTCTTCCATGTCTTCTTAGAAACAGGCTATTTGCCGAGGTACCAGAAGCATCAGTAAACATATTTTGTTCACAGTTGCTGCCTCTTTTGTGTATTTCTTTCATGGTTGTGTTCTTTTGGAGTTTTTGGTATTCCATGCCTTCTTGGATGGAGTCCTAGAACAGAATTTTTGCCCGCTAATTGTTTAGAGAGGAGGCAAACAGGTCTACTTGAGGAACTCCCCACAGATGGATCAAATCTTGGAAGATTCCCCTGGATCTTGTTTCCATTTGTGAGGGTCTGACTTGGTCCTACTCAGCTTATCTGCCACAGAATTTTGCTCTGAATAAATATAGGATGCCTGTACAGTGAGATTGTGCTGCGAAGCTATATCCCAAGCTAGCATGACTAGCCTGCAAAAGAGGTACAACCTGGTTCCCCCTTGATTGTTGATGTACCACATGACTGTAGTATTGCCTGCAACCACTAGATATTAATGTACTTGTGCCTGTCTTCGGTATCCCATACCCCCTGCACCATAACTCAAACTTTTCATAACTACCTTGCATCTCCTCTCGCCTTTTCTCAAACATAAAATCAAATCCAAACAACATGATCCACTGCTTCAGTAAAACATTAGCCTTCAACTTAGAGGTAATATTCACCATAATCTGGAGCCCACATACCTCTTACCTATTCCAATAGAGAGTCAAGTTTATTATTGCTCAACTTAACCCTTCAAAGTTTCTGCAATAAAATCCAAGGCATCCATGCCTGCATAGGTCAGTACTCCCCTGATATATTCATACAACAGAAACTGGGCTAAAACAAGAAACAGGAAATACACTAATCCTAGCCCCTGGCTACAACATACTCTGACTAGACAGACCTAAAAAATAGCAGGTGGTATAGCCATCATTTTTAAAAATACTGTAGATGTTTCTCCTTATTCAAAAAACATTCTCAGATTTCAGAATGCAGAACTTCTCATCTCTTATCTTAAATAACCATAAAAATATCCGTATAGCAGCCATCTATATTCCCCATGTAACAACACTGCATTAGCAGAAGACATTCTATACTGGTACTCCAGTAACATCCCTCAAGAAACAATCGTACTAGGAGACTTCAATATTGACTGGCAGCTTATTAATTCAGGCTCATAAACTGACTCTATTAATTTGTATGGCTTCACCCAAATGATTACCTCATCCACCAGAATACATTATACTGGTAAACAGTCAATATTAGATGGGATACTAGCCAGCAATAGCAGCAACATCAGCAGCTCTGGTTGCTTACCTACCTGACAGTCCTAGTGATCACCTCCCCACATTTGCACTAAGGCAACATTGCAATGTAAACAAAAAAAATTATCTATAAACAGGTGCATAACGTAACTTGCTTTAATAAGGATATATTCACTGACACACAGAAAAACTGCAACTGGACACCGGTAGAATCCCTGCCCCTAGAAAATGCTGTCCCCACTTTAATACTACTCTCTTTAACATCCTGAACAAACAATCTAGCTCCTCTCAGAACTAAAATCCAATCCAGCAATACCAAAATAAGTATGACCCAGATTGACAGGGATTGGAAAATGTGGTTACACCAAAGAATCCAATCCTACCTACAAAATTCCTGGCAATTAACTCATTTCCTCCATTGGAGCTCTGTACGTTTGCACTGTAACTTCCAATGGGTGGAGCTGAAGATTTCCGAAATAATAAAATTATCTCCTTATTTGAAACAAATGTTTGTATCTCTGGAACTATAGTGATTACTAAAAAAGTGTAAATTTCAAACTCTTCAGCACAAACTATTTTAATAGTGGTAGCATTCTTTAAGTACTCAGTCTTAAACAGAATTTTATAAATCACTGTAAACACAGCAACTATTATGTTTGTAATATTTTGCAAACAGCTTACTATATCTCAGCAGCCACTCAATCATGTCATTATCATTTTATTCATCCGAGAGCTTTCACTGTGCTACTTGGTGCTACTTTTTACCCAGGTTTTCATGTTGATGCTCAACTTCTGTATAAGTGCGGGAAGCATAATTTGATACCTATGTGAATGGTCCATTGGGTTGTTTTTCAACTGGTATTGTTATTGTTATTAAGGAAAACATTATAGCATGCTGGCATGAAGCATTAAGCAACATTTCAAGTAGTCTTTCATGTAATTATTGCAGCTGCTATTTTAGAAGTACATACAACTAAGTTCATTTTCTGGAAGTCTGCTACAGTTTTACTTAGAGTAAATACATTCAGTTGACTGTGGGGAACTCAGTGGAGGAGAGATGTATCTGTGCGGTATGCAGAAACAGATTCTAATGAGAATCTGTTAGTTGACACTTACCAGGGGCTGTCAAATTAGTAACCCCAGCCTTGATGCCAAGTAGTTATAGGCCTGTTAACCTCACTGCCTTGTTTCCTTTTGATGGATGATTAGGGGAATCTTTCTGTGGCAGAGCTCTGTGGACTTCTTGAATTACTCCATCTTGTAAATGGACAGCTGCAGAGACTCATGCAGCAGAGATCTCAGCAGTCTGCCTGTATACAGTCTTAGAGTGGAGTCAGAAATGACAAGGGTAATGTGGGTAAGGTGCATCTGGAGATTAGTATTAGGTCTGATCACAGAGAAAAAGGGAAGTTAAAGGAACAACTAAACTGATAACATAGATGAGAAGCTGGAAGACTGACCAGAGGGAAAGTGTAGCTGTTTTAAAGGAACTATCCTGGGAAACATCAATGACCAGCGAGCTTTTAAATTATTCATTATTAGAAAGTTAAACCCTGCTTAGCATAATTGTGTAAGATCTGGCACTAGTTAGTGAGTGACATCAGCCTGTTATTGATAATACTCAGATTGGTGTCATGTCTGGTGGCAGGAAATAGTGACCATTGTGACTTGGTTCAGCTTGAAATATAAGTAGAAAATGGTCTCTTGAATTAAACACAAATGTGTTTCAGCAGACATTGGAACATAGGCTACCCCTAACATCTATCTTTCATATGCTGATTCGTTGATTTAAAAAAAGTGATCAGAAATATATGGCAATATTCCATGTATTCAAGTAGTCAGATAGCCCTTAGTTTGCCTTCTATGGCAAACGTAAAGTGAAAGTGGTCTTTTGCTTACAAGCAAATCCATTACCATTGCAGAGAGATATCTTTACAAAGCTGTATTGTTATGGCTTGATATAATACTGTGTTCCTTTTCCAGTGCTCCATTAAAGGGGTAATCAAACTATACATGCACAAGATACAATTGATCATGATAGTGTCTGACATGCTGTTGCAGTTTTGATTGATTACATTTCTTACATTCTTTAGAATATCCCCCTAAATTTCTTACATTCTTCAAAATGTCCTTCCATGTTTCAGTCATTTCTGCCCATACTTTTAACTTTTTTTTAAAGTTAAAAGACATTTCTTCACTCAGTTAAGATATGTTTAGAACCAGTCTCTCTTGTGCCTAAGTTGGTGTGTCCTAGAATGTGTGTTTCTCTGATGAGACATTTCATGTTATAGAAGCCACATAGGCAATAAAAGCATGCTTTACCTTTCAAAATAAGACATTTTCCAGTTTGATGTTCTATAGACAGCCTGTGATTATCATTCTTGTCCCTTTGTGTGTTTTTTCTTTCAAATACGTTGTTTTGTCAGTAATTATAAGTGAATAAGAAGGAGCTATTACCTTTTAAGCAGACAAGGATACAACAGAAGGTGATAAGATGGGTCCTTAAAGGCTCAGACTAGATCCCTCCACTAACATGTCCATAAGCATTGTCACCCTGGAATATGCTGCTGCTAGAGTTAGTCATTCCTACAATAAGCCTTATAAATTTAAGCACAGTTACAACTTACTAACAGATATCATACAACACTGACTTTTTGCAACAAAAATAATTCTGTAGAGTTAAATCTTATGCATGTTTCTATCACCATACTCCAAAGAATGCGTCCTCTAAAAGGGCTCTTCACTTCATATATCATACATGTATTTTTCCATCTCTGACAGTTGATAAGTTCAGCTAGTGAGTCAAGTGGCAAAAGATAATGGGGTAGGGGCTACTGAACTGCTTTTGTTACCTTCCATTTGCTCAGTGTGGAGTTCCTTTATCCTAACAGTCCCCATAAAGGCTGGGTCCTAGTCTAGGTGAACAAAGTGATAGGGAGCACTAGTAACTCATCTGCACAGGATAATGTGTCCATATAGGAACAGAAATAGGAATCACACTGATTGCAGTGCCACCACAAGTTCTCAAATTCTCTACTAGTGGGACTTAAGGAAGGTAACAAAAAGCTTCCCTGCTGTCAGGATGGCAGTATACCTGGGTGACCTTATCTCTTTTCTATCATGGTTCTGAAGTTTGAGGATAGATGCTAGAACACAGCTGATAATGGATGACAGAGTGTTTATGGCTGGACAACAAAAGCAGGACATTTCTTGTTAATATCAACAAAAGGAATGCATATATTAAAATACACATTTGTGTGTGTGTGTGTGTGTGTGTGTGTGTGTGTGTGTGTGTGTGTGTGTGTGTGTGTGTGTGTGTGTGTGCATGTGCATGTGTGTGTGTATGTGTGTGTGTGTGTGTGTGTGTGTGTGTGTGTGTGTGTGTGTGTGTGTGTGTGTGTGTGTGTGTGTGCATGTGCATGTGTGTGTGTGTGTGTGTGTGTGTGTGTGTGTGTGTGTGTATGCCCATTTATACATTTATATATCTATATCTAATCTATATTAACATCTATATCTCTATCTGTCTGGCTATATATCTATCAAATAATACCATGATGGTTCTCACCAAAGAAACGCATATATGTGACCAAAACAGTATACATGTGCAAATAGTGGTAAATCAGTGTATATGTCTAGAAATATTGTTGTATAGAGACTATAGAAACTTTATGTTGAGCTGTTATGCTATTACTTTAAGCAAGAATGCTTTTTCTTCTGTTGATGTGCATGTTGCTTTAATAAAGAAAGAAATATTTTTGTATTAACCAGATCAGATTTGCTGAATGAAGTAATTATGGATGGATAAAAAGAAGGCTGAGTGAAAGTGCATGGACAGTGTTAGCGCTTCATGAAGTATTGTCACTGACCAGAGCAATGTTTCTGGGAGAAGACATCTTCACAGTCGATGACCTAACAGAGAATAGCTGGAAAATGTTCTGCCTTAGAACAACAGAAAAGGCTTACCTTCAGAGACTGTTGCCAGCATGTTAAATGTTTAGGGTACTGCATTTTTGTGAATTAAATTGCAGTATGTTTATGTTTTCTTGGAAGAAGCTACATCTGAATTTGCTTGTGCATAATAACTGCACCATTTCATTTTTTTATAAAGTCTAGTGGTCTAAGCTGCATTAATCCTCCATACTAGTAGAGAATTTGAGGATTTTTAACACCGGTTAATATACAAAAGCCAAGAGAGCTATTGCTGCCAGCATGCATACTGTTCCCTTAAAAAAGAAATATAGTCTTGTGATGTGCTGTGGCAATATCTCTAAAAGAGGGAGAAAGATGGGGAAACAATCTTCTGGTATGCTGGGACATTTCTTGATTGCACTTGTGTATGAATCCTTGAGCAGAGATGAGCACAGTGGAGCACTTACTATAGGCCATAGCAGTTGCAATGGCCACCATAGGCTACCTGAAGGACAGCTCTATTGTTAACTCACTGCCTCCAAGAATAATTCAGTTATCAGGAAAACAGAGTTCTTCTGTATCTTGTAGCAGTTTACTCATCTTTACAGAAGGCTTCCCTGTCCTCCTAAGATGAGTATACTGGTCAACATATTCAAAGTCTAATTTCTGAAGTCCTGATACAAATTTTTTGCCAAAAGCTAAGACACCAAGGTGGAATCTGCAGACTGAACAGATTTGCAAAGCAAGAATAGTGAAATGGCCAACATGGGATGCACCTAGAGGAAGTTATTAGGCAGTGCTTACAAAAAAGTTATAAAAAATGACATTTTTCATGTGATACTGTCATTTTGTGGTGATATATGCAAACATTGGGTGTTAGTAAAGTTATATTAAAAACATTGTGAATAACATGAACGCATAATTTGATATGCATGTTTGTGTGACAAAGCAGTTATGACTATTAGCAATTTTATCATAGGTTCATCAGTATCATAAAAAGTCTTGTGCTCTGTGAACAAATGTCATGCTGTCATATAAATCATTAGGGCATATAATGTTGCCACTGTACTTAAACACATGGATTTCTAGGTAAATATTGTTTTGAAATATTTTGAAAATATTTTATGCCTAATTTGCATAGATTCTTCAATATATTTATATAGTTTAAAGCAACATGCTACTAATATAAAGATTAGGGAAGGCAAGATTCTTAATGACCTTAGAGCTGACAAACGGTTAATGACAAATCCCGCTCACATCTAAGACTAAAAAATCTGCATGGTGTCTCAGCAACCTTCCAAAGATTAATGGAAAGCGTTTTGAAATCACGCACCAACTCTGATGTCTAAAAATCATTATTAAGTTTTCTGAAGATTAGGACTCACATCTACCGAAAGTGAATTTGTATTACGTACCCTGAAACAATGCCCCTAAAAGAAAGATAGACATAACTGAGTTTATCTAGCTCACATATTTTATGATCAATGGGATGGTTAAATCCCAAAAAAGTAAAAGTGGAAGCAGTAAGAAAATGGCCTGTCCCAAAGACAAAGAAATAGGCAACAATATTTTTGGAGTTAGAAGGATTTTAGCAGAAATTTGCGCCAGATTTCATCATGATAGCATGCCTCCTGACAGACCTAAGCAATGAGATGTTCCTCTGAGTACAATGGACAGTACAAACAGACACTATTTCTTGAAAGATGTATAGCCAGCCTTAGGCACAGGCCAACTAGGTGGATGCCTAGGGTGCCGCTCTAGCAGGGGTGCTTTTTCAGTGTTTATTTGGTGTAGGTAGACTAGGATGGGGGCACCGGGTGGTGCGGTGGGGGGCACCGTGGAACCCTTTTGCCTAGGGCACCAGTTGACCTAAGGCCGCTCCTGGAAAGATGAATGTGTATATTATGCCTAGAGCATGTATTAATATCTCCTAACTTTATTTAACCATTTAAAGTCTAAACAGTACTCTCGCAGACCTCATGGGGAGGAGCACAGCTGCAAACTGAGCAAGGCAGAGGATAGGTATTGTATGACTGGGGCTCCTAGTACATTCAGATATTACTTGTTAGGAAAGGACTTCATGTTGAGCAACTACCGAACCAAGGAAGAAAAATTAACAGCAGTTGGCAGAAGCTTTATTAAATAACCAAATCCCTGGCACTTCAGCAGAGTCTTCAGGGGGATTAAAACCAAAATTAAAACCATGTATTTTATTCACACTCTAATTAGCGATCAATAAGACAGTTTTATAATCATATGTTTCCAAGTCAGCTCCATATGGTCTTATTGTCTTAAATTTCAATATTCATACACTTTATTTATAAAATAAAAATGTATTTAGAACACCACCTACAAACTTAGCTTTAACTTGCAATAAAATAGAAACCAACAAAAAATTAGAATCACTTGAATGATATAAATGAAAATGTTCAGCCACAGGGCTTTCTTTTCTGGAAATTCTAATGCCCCAATGATGTTCACGTAGTCTATGTCTCTTTTTGTTTTTTTCCAATATAAAAAAGGTTACATACACACTTCAAGATATCAACAACAAAGATTCACAAGTGTAAAAATCCAACATATCAACCTCAACCTTAAATTTATTTAAGACAGCTTTACAACAGCCACAGATGTAACAGGTGAAAGTTTTCTGTGAGGAATGTTGAACATATACTGGCTCATAAGCTGAATATACAAAATAACTGTGTATCTGTCTATTACCCAAACTTTTCCCTTTTCTATAAGAAACCTGAAGTCCATGACAAATCTTATGTTTTAACGGAGAATCATACAATAAAAATGTCCAATGTTTATAAACAGCATAAGCAAACAACCCCCTGTGGTGGAATACCAGTGTAAATAAATTATATAACAAGAAAACTAAACTGCTGAATGCTTGTAAGAGGTCTCATTCTAGCTACTTGAAGAGGACACTTAAACTAACAAAATATTTTAAGGGAACTATAAGGAAGCTCAAAGCTGAGTATGAACTTAAAATAGTTATTAAAACTAAAAAAATAACTGTAACTCTTTCTTTGTGTCAGGAACTCACACCTAACAGTATTCAGAGCTTGCCCACAATAATACTACACACTCTGACCCAAAGGAAAGAGTTAATATCCTAACTACACATTTAGTGCAAATTTTATTTCACCTGCGGTTATAGTTATCCAACAGGTTCCACAATACCAGTCAACCCCTTTAATTACTATGGAATAAGTTCTCTCAGCCCTTTCAAAAACTGACAACATACCAGGTTGCCTGAATATCAGTGCTAAATATGGCCTTTCTGAACCCATACCTAAACACTTTAATGCAAGCCCCTACACAGGTTACATTCCTGAAGCCTGAAAAACAGCTACTGTAATGCCATTGCACAGTGGCGGCCCAATCACTGACACTGGTAACTATAGACCAATTAGATTCATGAGCTTCATATGCAAAGGTATGGGGCACATTATCTCAGACTTTATTCAAAATCTCTCAGCCCTGAACCCTTATCAGTTTGGCTTTATCAAAGAAAGGTCTTGCCACTTTAACATCATTAATTTATTTGAAAAAGTAACTGAAGCAGTGGATAGCAGTTATGCAGTACATACTGCATATCTAGACCTGGCCAGGGTCTTTGACCGTATTCCCCATGCAAGCATTATTTATAGACTTGTAAATCTGAATATAAATACTTATTTTGTGCAATGGATAGCTAATTGGTTGTCTGACAGAACCCATGTGGTTAGATTAGCAGTTACCACTGCTGAAAGCAAAACACTTACCAGTGGTGTACCACAGGGCTCAGTTTTGGGCCCTTTCCTATTTGGTATATATTTCTCAGACCTACAGGCCAGCACTTCCAGTTTTTGGTTAACTATGAGCAAAAACAAGGAGGATGACCCAGAAAAATGGTAGGATGACCAGCAAACAACTTTATTGCATAAAAAACAGCAGTCAAGCACTTTCGTCAACCCCATTATTAGCCTAATTCTGGTTTTCCCTATCCGGTGGCAGTAATATGGGTTATAAAACAGATTTTATTACACCACTTTTGAAGCTTAAGAGTTTAGAAGGTTGATCTTGGTGTTTTAAACTACCAAATCACTTGTTTCATAATTACATTATATTTTTATAATATAATATATTTTTTTTAAATTTGGTTAATTGATTTTTCTTATCATAATTTATAATCTTCTATTTTTCATTGTTAACATGTATTTGTATTAGGCAATTAAGAGAGTTAGGTATTTAAATGTTTTTTCCCTGACTTTTCATTGGTCAGTGCTATCACATGACTTTTGGACGTATGGTTTTAAGTGTTGGTTTTTGGTCATTATGGTAGTTCTAAAGAAGTCTTTAAGCTAGATGAAAGTGCTTGACTGCTGTTTTTTTACACAATAAAATGGTTTGCTGATAATCCTACCATTCTTCTAGGTCATCCTCCTTGTTTTTGTTCTTGGTTTCTGGCTTCATTGGTTACTGGTTGTGGTTAACTGTGTTTGCAGATGCCTGTAAATTGAGTGTTGTTATATGATCATTAATTGACTCACAATTGCCCCAATATGGCTTAGATCATGTTAACAATTGGTGCAAGGACAACGGTCTCAAATTAAATGTAAAAAAATGTAGCATGGTTCATTTTGGTAAACTAAACAGTTTCACCTTATACAAGATGCACCCCTCCAATCAGACACTGTTGTAAGGGATGTGGGTGCTCTTGTTGATTATGCCTTATCATTTGACCATCATGTCTCCATAGTACTTCCGAAAACCTTTTACCTGGCCTATCTAATTTCCAAAGACATCTTCAGTAGATTCAAAGAAGTCTTAAGTCCCCTTTATTCATATCTTATCAGCCCCATTTTTGAATATAATGCACCTTTTGGCATGTATTTATCTAAATATATCACACAATTTGAGAGACCTCGGAGTTTTATAACTAAAAAGATCAGTGGCCTTAAAAATCTTAGTTATCAGGAGAGACTGGCGAACCTTTCTCTGTACTCAAGTCTCTTACAGACTCCTCCATGAAGATCTATGTCTAGCCTTTCATAGGTTCATAGGTTCATAGGTTCATACTAGGCTATCTGCCCTAGGGCATTTATAGGCCTAGCCAGAGTGTGTTTGGCTTTTGCCACCCATTTTAAATTAATTTTGCTATGCCGTTTTTTGAGGTTAGTATACTGTGCCTCTGTCTAACAGTGACACAGAAGTGATACCTGGGGTAAACCTACAATCTCCCATCCAGTCATCAAGATTCCTCTTGAAGAGAGTCAATGAGGGACTCTGCCTAACCTGGACTGGGATTTTATTCCAGAGTGAAGGGAGCCTCTGGGTTATGAATCTGTCCCTACAGCATGTCCTATTTATTTCAGTGCTGAGGTTCAAGTCTCTTGAGCGCGTAGCTCGATTGGATTTGGATTTTCTGAGGCGCAGCATGTCCATTAATTCCGGGTTGGACATGTCTTTATACGTCAGGCACAGATCACCTCTGAGCAGGCGGTATGCCACTGAGTAGAGCTGGAGTTTCTTTAACCGGGCTGCATATGGCATCTGTTTGAACCCTTTGATCCTCTTGGTGAGGTACTTTTGGGGTCTTTCCAGTTGCTGCAGGTGTCTGGTAAGGTACAACCCAAACGGGGAATTGTACTCAATTATGGGCCTGATGAAGGATGAGTAAAGATGCACGATGACCTCCCCTGATCTAGATGTGAATCCCTTCATGATTAGGTGGGCTATATAAAATGTACTTCTAACCACTTTGGCCACGTGGTTGTCAAATGAGAAATTGCTATTAACTTGGGTCCCCAGGTCCCTAATTACTTCTTCTGTACTTAATGGATTACCACCTATGTGGTAATTTGTGGGCACTTTGTTTTTGCCAAAGGGGATGACTATACACTTTTTGGCGTTTAGCTTGAGGCCATGGCTCTGGCACCAGTTGTCTGTTTCTATGAGGCCCTTTTGGAGGATGCTTGTGTCGGCTGAAGAGTTGATTATGGTGCCCAGTTTGCAGTCATCTGCGAACTTGGTCAGCCATAGTCCTTCCGTGTTGGCCTGTACCTCCGAGAAATATATACCAAACAAGAGAGGTCCCAGGACTGAGCCTTGTGGGATGCCACTTGTAACTGGTTTGGAGTCTGACATGGTTCCAGCAATTCTAACCATGTGGGTTCTGTCCTTGAGCCAGTTTGCAACCCATCTAGTGACATAGGGGTTTATATTTAAGCTGGTGAGCTTATCTATAATGCCCGAGTGGGGTATTGTATAGAAGGCTTTTGCAAGGTCTAGGTAGGCTGTGTGGACCACCTTCCCCTCGTCAATGGACTTGGTGACTGTTTCAAAGAAATTGACCAGGTTTAAGAGGCAGGATCTGCCCTTAACAAAGCCGAACTGGGTAGGATCCAGTGTCTGTAGGTCCCCAATATCTTTATTTATGAGGTCCATGATGATCCTTTCCATAGCTTTGCAGACCAAGCTAGTCAGGCTTATGGGGCGATAGTTTCCAGGATCCGTTGAGGCACCACCTTTGTGGAGAGGGACCACTGTTGCTGTACGCCACTCTTTGGGTACATAGCCTGTAGTAAGGCTGAGATTGAACAGTAGTTTTATGTTTGGGTTTAGCTCTTCTTGGAGTTCATGTAGAACGCAGCCTGGGACACTGTCTGGTCCTATTGATGCTGTGTTTTTTGCTTTGGAGAGGGCGGCTCTTACCTGAGCATCTGAGATGTCAGGGGGGGCCGCACTCTGCTGGGATAGATATTTGCCCTTTTGGTGGGGGGGGGGGAGTTTGCGCTGAACCTGTCAGCTAGGATGTTGGCAATGTCTGTGGGTTCGTGTATTTTTTGTCATTTTGGACTAATTCTGAGCATATCTGGGAATTCCCACCCAGGTTCCTAACATAACTAAAGAAAGCCTTGTGATTATCCTTAGTGTCCTGTGCAATTTTTCTCTTGAAGCTGGCCCTAGACGATTTTATGAGTGCCCGTAGTTTTTTGCTAATACTGATCAGAGATGCCTTCCCTTTTTGGGATTTTGCTCTATCATGTAGTAGCTTCCTCCTTCTATTGTATAGTTTGTTTATGGCTGGGGTCCACCAGACAGGACGTCTGCCTTTGGAGGATTGGGTCTTGGTTTTATTTGAGATTGCAAGATCCATGCATTCCTGAAGGTGTTCATAGAATGCGTTTATAAAGGATTCTGCAGTCTGGCCGTATTTTCCACAGGCCCGGGGGCTTTGAAGGATTCCACCTCGGTTTTGAGGAGTGTGAAATTTGCTTAGAGAAGTTTTTCACTGTGGTTTTCTGGGCAGGGGGTGGGGTCGGGATGTGAATATCCAGTGAGATTAGTTTATGGTCTGATCTTACCAGTGAGGGATACACTTCTGGTCTGGAGCATAGAGTCCCCATGTTGGTGATGATCAGGTCCAGTATGTTTTCCCCTCTTGTGGGAGTGGTAACAAGTTGTTCCATAACATTTGAGTTTATAAATTCTAGGAACCTTTGGGCTAGGGTGTTGGAGCTAAAGTAATGCTCCCAGTCTATGTTTGGGTAGTTGAAGTCGCCCAATATAATGGTGTTTGGAGAGACCTTCATATTTTCCAGTGTTCTCAGGAAGGCCGAGTGGGGTTCCTGGGTTTGGGAGGGTGGTCTGTAGCAGGCTATAAACTGGAAGGCAGTTTTACCCACTGTTAGTTGCACATGGATAGTCTCTGATGCTTCGTGCTGTGCCACCGACCTGGAGGTGTGGGTATCTTTGACGAATATTGATACCCCCCCTCCTTTTGTGGTACGGTCCAAGTTTTGGTGCCGAAAAGCATGGTATGAGGTATAACCTGGTAGTGCTGGGGTGCTCTCGGGAGCCTTGAACCAGGTTTCTGTTACTGCACAGATATCGATGTTCTCCATGCTAAGGAGAGGTTTGAGTGCATGCATCTTGAGGTTTAGACTTCTGGCGTTGAGTAGCATTACTCTGTTTCTTATCCCTTGTTATACCTATGGAGGTGGGTTTGTCTTTTGAGCCTTGCCTAAAAAAGGCACTATGGGGGTAGCAAGAGCCTTTGCCAATATCCGAAAGCCCAGGGGTGACAGGTGCAAGCTGTCCCTAGCAAAGCATCGTGGCATGTCGAGCATGTCATCCCAGGATGACAGGCATTGGATCCCCTTTGAATGACACCAATACTTAAGCCAATTGTTGAAATTGATCATCTTGTCTTCATATTGTGGCATCATTCTTGGTGAGGGTAAGATGCTACTCAAGGTCAGGGTCATACCGGCCTGGGCTACATGCTCAGAGAGCTCCTCTATGTCTCTTTTCATGTAGTCCAGGGAGGTACGTCTCAGATCATTCACACCAGCATGGACAATGACTGAGTCATATTTGTACATGCCTTGGAGTGACCTGAGTGCTTGTGTTATGTGGCGGATCCTAGCGCCCGACAGGCAGCTCACCGTGACCTTCTCCTTGTTCAGCCTGGTGAGCAGGACGTCAGTGTGCCTGATGATAGAGTCACCTATTACAAGTGTATCAGGTGTGTTGTTTAGCCTTAAGGGCTGTGACTGTTTGGCACACTGGCTTTGTGAGCTATGTGTTGCACGTGTTTTGTTTTGGGGTAGCGGTTGCTTGGGTGTCTGCTTTGGAGGTCTCTGCTGCTTAGGCAGATTTTTATTTAGAGCCTCCGAGTATGTTTTTGTGTGTTTATGTGTTTGGTTTGCTGTCGTGGTAGGTCTATGTAAGACTGGAATTGTAGTGAGTGCGGTTTCCTTCTCCTCCTGACTGGTTACACCAGTACTGAGTTGAGAGAGCTTAGCCTCCAGTTTGGCTATATGGTTGCATCTCTCACATCTGTTGGAATTTGTTGGGAGGAGGAGAAGTTTGTCTGTGTACATGAGGCAGTTGTAACATTGCCTCAAGATTCCCAGATTCACCAGCTGGACCGGAGAGGAGATTGACAACTGACCTTTGGACATGCTAGAAAAGTATTGGGAATTCCTTTATAATTGAAAAAAAGGGCCAATGGGGAACAAGGTACTCAAGGGGAGTTTGTGAGGGTGTAGTGCTTTTAATTTTTTAGTGCTGACTTAGTAAGCAAGTGCCAGGTAACTTAAATGCAATGTGTTACAGGTAACTTCAAAGCGAAAATGACAAACAGTAACTTTCTTTCAAGTGAAACAAGGAAATAAGTACAGTAAGCAATGCAGATATCACTAGGGATCCACAGAAGCGCTGAAAAGCCACATTTTAGGTGAAATTAGCGTTTCAGGGAAATAAGCAAACAAACAACAAGCATACAAACAAAGCAAGATTCAGCAGGCCTGGATCTAGTCTATGCTACAGCAATAAAAGATCCAACCTTATTTGATTTCCTCTTCCTTTACAGCACTAATGGTTCATCAAATACTTAGTTAAAGGAACTAAACCTTCATCAGCAAATGAATAAGACATGTTGGTGTGATAGATCCATATCCAATCTTATCCTCACCTCTGAAACAAACTTCCACTACATGTCAAGAGTAGCACCCTTTCCACCTTCTGAGGAAACCTAGATAAATGGGTGGGCATCTCTAATTCTTTTCTCATCTGTCATGCTTGCCCTCCGTGAGGCTAGGAGAAATTTTGCATAGGGTCTATTGGCTAGGGCTTGAAATTGTATGCAGACCAATTGCCTAGTACTTACCGATGAACTATGAATCTAATTGGAGAAGATAAAACATTATATTCTGTTACAAAAAATAATAAAGCTCTCTTGTTATAGTTATTCTTTATGTTAAAACTTTTAATGGAGTATATCCATACTCCTCCATTATCTATTGTTCTTGCCTGGCTAACAGCAGATACTTCATAATATACCTTCATAAATTATTCTCAGAATAACTTCTCCTAACAAACATATTAATAACATAGTGGACTTCAGATAAAAAAAACTTTCCTTTTAGAGCACAGTTATTCAACTCTTAACCTTTCACCATCACCATAAGGCAAAGATAAAATTGTGTAAAGAGGATTAAAACTAGTGTCATGCAAAATTCGATAGTACCAGTAGGTTTTCTAAATATTTTGGAGCCAATAAGTTCATTATCTTGGACATATAAAGTAACATCTAAATGATCCAGTTATTCCAAAGGCAGCCTCAATAAGCTTAAAACCAGTATTGTGTGCATTTATAAGTGTGTAGGTGTTTACTAGGCTAATGACTACAAGGGCCTTTTTAAGCCTACCCATTCATCCCAAATCTCTGGCAAGTTCTGATACCCATGATAAGTACTTGATAAGGTGATAAATCACTCTTGTGATTTAAGTATCACAAATGATTTGTGATATTTAAATCACAAATCATTTCATGTACGTACACAAAACCACCACAACAAATAAAAATTAAATCATTAATATAATGATAGTATGTACAAACAATTACCATATATATATATATATATATATATATATATATATATATATATATATATATATATATATATATATATATATATATATGGATCTACTTCATTTGCCCTAACTTCCGATTGCCTGACACCCATTTGCCTGACCCCATTTGACCGAAATTTCATTTGACCAAAATTTCATTTGACCGACACTTCATTTGACCAACAAGTATTATTGGCAAGTAAATGGGATATGCCCCTTCCCCACTGTAGTGTGACCCTGGAGTTAGAATATATAGTTAGAGGGGTGTGGGAGTGAAGCCCTCACTTACTTTTGTTTTACTAAGCAATATTAAAGCAAAACTAAACAATATAATAAGAAATTAAGTGGGGGGTTGTGCCCCCCACACCCCCCTAACTATATAGTCTAACTGCAGGGTCGCACTACAGTGGGGAAGGGGGCATATCCCATTTACTTGCCAATAATACTTGTCGATCAAATGAAGTGTCAGTCAAATTAAATTTTGGTTATTTGGTGTCAGGCAAATATATATATATATATATATATATATATATATATATATATATATATATATATATATATATATATATATGGGTCTACTTCATTTCACCTAACTTCCAATTCACTGACTTTCATTTCACTGACCCCATTTCACTGAAATTTCATTTGACTGACACTTCATTTCATTGACAGTTCATTTGACTGACAAGTATTATTAGCAAGAAAATGGAATATGCCCCCTTCCCCACTGTAGTGCAACCCTGGAGTTAGAATATATAGTTGGGGTTAGGGGCACAGCCATTGAGTTAGGGTTAGGGCAGCCCCTTCATTTCATATGATATTGTTAAGTTTTGATATAATATTGCTTAGTAAGAAAAGTAAGTTGGGGACTTCGCCCCCACACCCCGTTAGGTGAGGCTGTGCCCCCACCCCAACTATATATTCTAACTCAGGGTCGCACTACAGTGGGGAAGGGGGCATATTCCATTTTCTTGCTAATAATACTTGTCATTCAAATGAACTGTCAGTGAAATGAAGTGTCAGTGAAATGAAATTTCAGTCATTTGGTCTCAGTCAAATGGGAGTCAGTTATAGTGTTTCAGGCTTCTGATAGGGAACCATATATATATATATATATATATATATATATATATATATATATATATATATATATGTTTTGGTGAAACACTTGATCATTAAATGCAAAAAAAATATTATTCAAACAAAATCAGTTAATTATGTTAAATAATCAGTCAAAGGGCTTTCCTGTAGAAATCTGCATATAGATGTGAAGCCAGCAACACATTTAATGGTGGGTCTACTTTATAATACTGACTTTCCGTATTGTCAAACTACATATGATTAAACTCATATGATCAATGTTACAGAACAATAAAAGCTACAAAAACACACAAAACAGAATAAAAGTTACAGATGGGAGGGGCTGTGTACCCATATCCCCTGATAATTAAATATGTGAACTCTGAGATCTCACTACAGTGGGGAAATGGCAAATTCCCCGATGCCTACTGTACTACGATCTCAATACAAATTGTTCGATGTTTTAGAATGTTGATCATACGATCTCAGCCATATACAATTTCAGCATTTAACAACATTGATGTTCTGAAGGAGATCCATTTAATGGTTGTATATAAACTTTATACATTCAAAGTCAACTAATACATCCCCAGTTACCAGATTCCATCCTAAAATTTATATATCAAATCAAGAAAATCCTAAATATAAGAAGGCAAAGAAACAGATTTTTTGCATTAAATAATAATGAATCACATACACATTTTATATCACTCTTCCCACAGTAAATACAGTTAGACAACTTGGTGGGGGGGGTTATATGGATTTTTATGTATTTTAGGTATACAATAAAATACCACTTACCAATGATTCTGTAAATATTATCT
The DNA here is from genome assembly GCF_019279795.1 of Protopterus annectens. Lineage (NCBI taxonomy): Eukaryota > Metazoa > Chordata > Ceratodontiformes > Protopteridae > Protopterus > Protopterus annectens. The sequence continues at coordinate 699,175,451 of NC_056732.1, read as the reverse complement.
ATTCTTTACATCATTTACACTAAAACATCCCAAATGCACCCTTTTCTACAATAATCTTTTAAATACAGTTTCACTGTTGTGTTTATCAAAACAGTCTCATAGGTATGCATATCAGTAAGATGGCCCTGACACATACTGAAATATTGCTATACATTCATCACAACTACATTACTTCCCTTATCATCATCCATAAAAAATAAGTCATTGCATTGTTGCAAACCCTTGACCTAGTAAGATTAAATAATGAAAAACAATGTTTATTCTTGTAAAATTGCAAACAAGTTGCTCATTTTCACAATAAATCATAGCAGAAAAGATCTTAATAGTCTCATTTTTAAAAGGTGGCATAAATGTGCTCTTCTTGATAATGTCGGGTGCATCAAGATGAAAATAAGTATTGTATAACTCACCTGCACTACAACAAGGTGCAACTCATCTAAAAAAACTGATAGAGTCTTCAGCTAGTTTTTCTTATTGTAAACATCAATATGTTGAGACCAATAAAGGCACAAATGTAACTTACAACACAATTTAAATAAATTAACTTTAATATAATGCATTCTAGGAAACAGAGGAAATGCATTTATTTAAAAAATTTAGAACAGAAATTTCATTATCATATTACGCTTAAGTCTTTATTATAAATTAGTCTGCAATTCCAGAAGCTGAATCATTTCAATAACATCAGAAAAACATAACTTCTTTTTGAATTCAATGTATGTAGTTTATACTGTTGGCAAATGCAACTGTGATTGCTGGAATTGTAATGTCTGTATCCTCTATTGCTGCAAAAGCCTCTGCCATCAATGGTAGATCCAGCATTGCTTACCAATTTATCTGATACCAGCCTGATTGTTGGATGAACACCTGACTTTATTTGAAGAATGTCTAGTGGAATCATAAAAAGTAACAATAAAGCTATCATGCCATTTAGACAAATCATGACCACATTAAGTGCTTCTACATTTCCAAAGAATCTCTTTTTCTTTCTCATAGTCTGTAATATTCCTTTGAAGTCTGTGTTTTTGCATCTAATCAAATCAGCTTCTGATGTCTTGATGTTATTATTTAATTGTTAGATTAATATGTCAAAATCATTAGATGAAAATTTTGTTTTACGTTCAGAATGTAGAATCTTATTCTTGTTCTCAAGCTTCTCCTGTTAAACATACCCCTCTCAAGTGGAATCTCTAGGTAAAAAGTCGCGTATAAATGGGTAACATTAATCCACCTGAGAAATTTTGTCCTGTTCATCAGACATATCAAAAGAACCTGAAGTGGTTTTAAATGCTTATCAACCTATGGTGTAATACTCAGCTCTAAATATTTATGAAGAGAAAGAATGTTAAATGGTTGTCAAGGAATCTTCCAAAGATTAAAGGATAATGTCTTGAAATCACATCAGCTATGCTGAGTAGAAAATGTTATTATCCTTTCTTCAGATTAGGACTCATATCTACCCAAAGTGAAGCTGTACTGCTTTCCTGAAACTATGCCCCTAAACGAAAGGTAGGCATGACTGAGCTTAATTATCTTAGGTATGCTATAGGAAGTGAAATTGTTAAAAACAGTAAGAAAATGGCCTTTTCTAGAGACATAAAAATAGGTAAAACATTTTGGGGGCTACAAGGATATTATCACAAATTTGTGCTACCTTTTTTTCATGATAGCACATCTCCTGACATACCTAAATAACAAGATGTTCCTTAAAGTACAGAGGACAGTAAATCAGACTACTTTTTGAAAGCTGAAGGGAAATATACCAAGAGCCTGTATTAGCATCACCAAATCCTTTACAGATCCCATACTTCATCAACAAGTGTTTCTTTCTTTATTTAAGTATGTCTACTGAGGTACTGAACTGAATGGACTATTTTCAGGCCAGCTCCATGGTTACAAAACCAAAAGAGGATGTCCAGTTAGACTGTAAATAATTTACATATACACTTGCAAAATAAATGTTGGATAACTCACTAAAATACAATAAAACCATATTTACAGTGCAGAAAAATTACTATACAACATATAAGTATAATATGAGTACATAACTGTTGAATGTAGCATATGCTGGTATAAGTAATGTCATGAGTTATGGAAAAATAGATGAAACCAGTACAATGCCAAGCAGAACAAAACTGTTATATACAAGGGCATTACAGTTTGTAGTTTATTGAAGACTATAGATTGCACTACCCATGGAGATAACTTGTGCCAGAAAGTTAGACAAAACCTGTATGTAGTTATAGACTCTATGCTAAATGCAAGAATGGGTATGTATGTTCTCTTGACTGTTGTCAAATTGCATTTTAAGATGAAAAGAAGAAATATTCTACTGGAAGTATCTATGCTTTTCATTTCTTAAGCTGTTTTTTGTGTTAGTGGTGAAAGACCATTGTGCTAACAATTTTTAAGATTATGTAATAAATAAATAGATAAATATATAAGCTGCTTTTTGTGTTAGCGATGAAAGGCCATAGTGCTAAAAATTTTTAAGATTATCTAGTAAATAAATAAATATGTGTGTGTGTGTGTGTCTGTGTGTGTGTGTGTGTGTGTGTGTGTGTGTGTGTGTGTGTGTGTGTGTGTGTGTGTATATATATATATATATATATATATATATATATATTCTATTCAATTATTGTACATTATAACCATGATAACTGTGTTTTAAATGTCATTCATGGTTTCATGTTATATTTGTGGTGTCTGTAAAACGTTTCTCTTCTGGCCTCCTCTTCAGCCTTTCCCAGTAAACAAATTCTAATAAATAAATATATAAATAACCCTTTACAGTTGTGTGTAAGGTAACATCAGAACTCTGCTAAATTTTATTGAAATTGGTGTGGGTCATTCTTCATTACACACATGCATGTGCCTTTACAGCCTGGAACTTGCTTAATATAAATATAAGAAAAAACAGGAAAGCATTTTAATCAGAATATAAATCTTTAACGATTTTCTTTTCCCAACAAAAACAGAGCTTTAATAAAATCGACGAACACTGTCTAAATATCAAATACATTTTTGTCATAAATGCAGTCTGATAATTAATGCAACAGCATTTAATTCTTTCTTCCAAGTATTCTTTGGCTACATTTTAATTTGAGCTCATATGAACATTTTTCTTAAAAGTAATGGCAAAAGCCATGTTTGTGATGGATGCATTTTCTACACAAAAAGTCACTGATGAGATAGTTTTACCTGCTATAGGGTAGATTTGCTTATTTTCTGTGACTTATCTTCAGTATGACTTCTTGTATACTAGAGTATTTTTGCATTATTATATGTTCTGCCAAATCAAAAATCCTTATCTGTAGGTGCTTATTTTAAAAGCCTGCAGTAGGATTTTTCTGTCGTAATGATGTCATTTTTTTTTTTTATTATTCCTATAGCACAGAGACTTCCAGTGGTGGCATACACACTACTGGATGAATTTTACTCAGGAAAACACTGTTTCAAGGTAAATGGTTCCATCATTTGAAAATACAACTAGTCACAATACATGTACATGTGTATGAAAGTCATTATATTCTTGTTTATTCCATTGAACATGGTTCCATACTTAAAATGTCTAAAATTGCAGTTAATCTCTCCTTGACATATTAATTCCACACCCATTACTTTAAGTCATGAAATAGTAATAGAAGTTTGTTTCCCATGCAATTAACAGACTATGACATTATCATTAATGGTAGAGATACTAGCTCTCAGCTATGCCCAGTGAGTGTGGCTCTAAACAAGCTGTTCTGACTCCTTACTTCATACCAGACCCTTATACTCACAGGCTGATGAATTCAATCTACAGGCCAGAGCACCTTACCACACTTTTCTATTTGAGGAATAAAAAAAATTCCCTTTGGTATTATCCTGTTCACAGCTGTAGCACAATTAACTATGGCATTTAACACTTAACTGAGGTTTCGTCATTAAACTCTTATATGCTTTTGCTTTATTACCTAAAGATATCTCACCTTGGCCAACTTTTATACATTTATCTCATTTACTTACCGCATCACTTAACAGTTGGCACCATTATATGTGGCTTTCTGCCTGCTTACATGGGAACTCTAAAGACTAGCCTGTGTAACCAGCACTGTATATAGTTACCAACTTGCTGACACTGTGAGAAGTCACATCATATGTGAATGCTGGTGGAGGTCACACATGTGTTAGATGTGGGAATTGCAAAAACTGCATGGGAGGCACACAGACATATTGCATATAATAGCTTGTGCATAGTACACCACCTGGCAGATGATGAAACAGAAGCCCTTCCAGTTGATATACAGTATATGTGGAACAGGTGGGACCTTGATGTCTATGTGGATGCAATCAATGAACCCCAGAACTCCTGAGAAAAGGACTATGTTGTAACATGACCACATACGGTTGAATCTTTCTGTTTCTCTTCATGGAAACCATATATTCCCTCAACATGCTGCAGCAGGAATTATACCTGCAGAAATGCTAATGTGAAAGTTCTTCACTTTAAGGATAGTTAATGCTACACAAACCTTCATGTCCACAGGGATGGGCACTTTATGCATCCCCTTTGATTCTATTTGTGGACAGCACATTTCTAATAACTGACTTGTGGTGCCTCTATCCACATGATAATGATCGACAGTGTCCTGGTCAGGGAAATGTTGGTGTGTTAACAGCCACAACTCTTAACTCTGGAGTTATACATATTTGAAACTCATGGCCATGATTGATTTTGTCATTTGTGTATGTGGTCTGTTTAATTTGCATGAACTCACTTATCTGTATCACATTACAGAGTGATTTGCATAATACGAATATTATGCTATTTCACCCATAGAGAAATCATGGCACATGTTCATAGAGTCATAGGTAAGTACTAAGTTAGCTGTCATTATGAGCCATTTTAAGCCTAGTCATTTTCCCTTTCTGTGCTCTAAATAACCTTTCCCATTTGGTTATAGATTGGCATTACCCATCCCATGGTCGATAAGTATATATCATCCTTAATGAGAATAACTGGGCTCATACCATAGATAATTTGAAGGAACCAGTGCATGGGATAAAACATTTATGAGCTGTCTCTGTCCATTAGTAGTACAGGGTGCAGGCCTGAGGTAAACTTTCTGTTTTCCATCCATAGAGATATGCTAATCTTACATATGGACAGGAACAAACTTTATTTTATGTCGATGAGGAGTCTGTTCCACAGGAGTGGTATCCTCTGCGAGATATACCTGTCCCTCCAAACCATTCTGCTGATGTTGCAGAAAAGGTTTAGATCCCTAAACCAAGTATTTCTGATGCCATTTGACTTGCTGATGAGTAGTAAATCCATCAGTAATGGGTTGGAGGATGCTTTGCATGCCAGACACAGGTCAGCTCTTACAAGTCTGTATAATACCTAGTATAGTGATAATTCTTTGAGTTGGTCCATGTAGAACATGTTGTTTAGGTCTTGTATCCTTTTACTAAAGTACCTCTGTGACCGTTACAGTTGTTGCATGTGTCTGGACAGATACAAACCAAAGGTCGCATTATATTCAATGATTAGCCTAATGATGGCTGAGTAAAGGGGGGGCAATGATATCTCTAGCTCTAGACACATACCTTTTGTTTATAAGCCGTGCAGTATAGAAGGACTTTCTTAGAACAATAGACACATGTTGGTCAAAAGTTAGGTCAGTGTCCACATAAGTTCCCAAATCCTGAGCAACTGGGTCAGCTCTTGAAGTGTATTGTCAATGTAGTAGTTATCTGAGGTAGGTGACTTCCCAAAGGATACAGTAATGCACTTTTTGGCATTTGGTTTCTGTCTATTATTTGAACCAGATCTTCCTGTGGGATGGCCAATTCATTTGGGGATCCAGTAACTGATCCTGGCTTGCAGTCAGCTGAAAACTTAGTCAGACAGAGCCAATTGGTATTGGCTTTTACTTCAGTAAAGTAGATGCTAAACAATTCAGAACCCTGCGGGACTCTATTGGTGACTGTCTCTTTGTAGAGGTAAACTAACCCTGTATTAATTATCTGCTTCCTATGATCCAGTTGGCTATCCAGTAGGTGACACAGGGGTTTATTCCCAGTTTATTTAGCTTTTCTACTATGCCTGAGAGTGGAATTGTGTCAAAAGCTTTGGCCAGGTTAAGGTATGCAGTGTGTACCATTTTATCTTCATTCATTTCTTTGGTGACCTCTTCAAAAAATCCACCAGGTTGAGTAAGTATGATCTGCACATGTCAAATCCAAACTGAGACAGCTCCAGTGTTTGGAGGTTCCCTATGTCCTGAATGATTAATCTTGATAAGTCTTTCCATGGCTTTGCATATGAGGCTGGTCAGACTTAAAGATTGCCTGAGTCTGTGGAAGGTCCTTTCCTTATGTAAGAGAATGACGGAAGCTGTTCTCCATTCACTTGGTACAACACCTGTACGGAGGCCAAGAATAAAGTGTTGTTAGGGCTGTGGCTAAATCATGCTTCATGATGTTTAAGATACATCCAGGGATATGTGATGCAGATATGATGCAGAGATGTGTCTCTAAATTACCCCCTCATGCAACTAACAATTCATCATGCTATTTTACTTAACACCATGCACTAAATATTTCTGAATTTCCCCAAAATAGCAAGAATTGTAACATATATCCCAATTTACTTCAAAACTAAGTAAATAGCAACTGGCCAAGCTGATTTTTAAGAGGAACCACTGAAAGGATTTTACAGAACAGACAGAAATAACAGCTAAAATATATTTAACAGAATAAGGTTCTCATAAATGATTAAAACCTGTTCAAAAATACATTTATAACAAAAACACTAAATATAACCTGCTGCATAACTTGTGCTAGAAAAAACAGAGTGAATGAATGCAAGCAATTTCATAGTTTTAGTATATTTGTATTTTTAAAGTTGTTTCAGGTTTCAGCTTACTTTTACCTAAGAAGTTAACTTCTGAGTGTTTCTGCCATTTCACGCTGAGCTAATCGGAGGAAGGGCACTGAGCAAACTCAGATCTGTAATATATAACATTAAGTATCCTGTTTTGTTCTTATTTTTACAAGTTATTTATAGCACTTTTATTGTCTGCTGCATACTTTTCTAGCTAGTTTCACTGTGTGTGAAGTATGAACTGGATATTGTCTACATTTATTAAGCATCTGTTTGGGTCTTTTGTTCTGATTTCCTGCCAAGGAGTGTATCATATAACTTGTTTGCAGTTAAAAGCTTTCTCTAGAGTCTCCTTGCTCCTTTATCTGTTTAAAATATTCATTTAAAGGCTCACTACTGCTCTTCTGCTGTGATAGACATTTCTGCAGTTTTTTCCTGCCCTAAGTAGTGTGGGTATTTGTAGCATTGTCCATATTCAGGCTTGTGTTTTGGGCCTAGTTGTTGTGGAGGCTGTGTGTCTGAGCGGGTCTACTGTACTCACACAGTAGACCCTGGGTTACACGAAAGTGCACTTAATCGAAAGTACACTTTCATAAAACCTGCTTCAGTGAATGGGCTACTACTGATTTTAGTGCAGAAGTTACGGACCTTAGAGTTAAGGCACGGGTCATGGTAAGGGGATAGCTGGTAGGGCTATCCCCTTCCCAGGACCCGCGCCCTAACCCTAAGGTCTGTGACTACCACACCACAGTGGAGGACATAGCATGTTTTCCAACTGTCCTTCACTGTGGTGCGATCTGTTCATAGAAGCTGAGCTCATGAAAGTGCACTTTCGAATAAGTGCACTTTCGTGTAACTGAGCGGTCTACTGCTCTTTTCGAATACGTGGTATTCGAAGAAAAGCAATAGACCCGTCTGAGCACATGTTCAGGGCCATCTTAGTTTAGCCAAAGCCATACTGCATTTCAGTGAAAAGGGATTGTTTATGTTCATTGGCTGATTGGGGTTAACTGGACTACGGCTTGGAGTAAGCACCTCATTGGTTCATTTGAGCTTTTTTTTTAAAGTTGTTTCAGGTTTCAACTTTCTGTTACATAAGAAGTTAACTTCTGAGTGTTTCTGCCATTTCACACTGAGCTAATCAGAGGAAGGGCACTGAGCAAACTTGGATCTGTAATATATAACATTAAGTATCCTGTTTTCTGCTTATTTTTTAGGAGTTATTTATAGCGCTTTTATTGTCTGCTGCATACTTTTCTAGTTAGTTTCACTGTGTGTGAGGTATGAACTGGATATTGTCTACATTTATTAAGCATCTGTTTGGGTTTTCTGTTCTGATTTACTGCTAAGTGTATCATACAACTTGTTTGCAGTTAAAAGCTTTCTCGAGAGTCTCCTTGCTCCTTTATCTGTTTAAAATTTTAATTTAAAGGCTCACTGCTTCTCTTCTGCTATAATACACATTTCTGTATTTTTTTCTACCTAAGTAGTGTGGGTATTTGTAGTATGGTCCATATTCAGACTTGTGTTTTGGGCCTAGTTATTGTGTTTTGGGCCTAGTTGTTGTAGTGGCTAGGTGTCTGAGCACATGTTCAGGGCCATCTTAGTTTAGCCAAAGCCATACTGCATTTCAGTGAGAGGAGATTGTTTATGGTCATTGGCTGATTGGGGTTACCTGGACTATGGCTTGGAGTAAGCACCTCATTGGTTCTTTTGAGCTTTTCTGCCATTTCACACTGAGCTAATCGGAGGAAGGGCACTGAGCAAACTCGGATCTGTAATATATAACATTAAGTATCCTGTTTTTTTGCTTATTTTTTATGAGTTATTTATAGCACTTTTATCGTCTGCTGCATACTTTTCTAGTTAGTTTCACTGTGTGTGAGGTATGAACTGGATATTGTCTACATTTATTAAGCATATGTTTGGGTTTTTTGTTCTGATTTACTGCCAAGGAGTGTATCATATAACTTGTTTGCAGTTAAAAGCTTTCTCTAGAGTCTCCTTGCTCCTTTATCTGTTTAAAATTTCATTTAAAGGCTCACTGCTGCTCTTCTGCTGTGATAGACATGTCTGCATTTTTTTCTACCTAAGTAGTGTGGGTATTTCTAGCATGGTCCATATTCAGGCTTATGTTTTGGGCCTAGTTGTTGTAGAGGCTGTGTCTGAGCACATGTTTAAGGCCATCTTAGTTTAGTCAAAGCCATACTACATTTCAGTGAGAGGAGATTGTTTATGGTCATTGGCTGATTGGGGTTACCTGGACTACGGCTTGAAGTAAGCACCTCATTGGTTCTTTAGAGCTTTTCTTAAAAGTTATTTCAGGTTTCAACTTTCTGTTATCTAAAAAGTTAACTTGTGAGCGTTTCTGCCATTTCACACTGAGCTAATCGAAGGAATGGTACTGACCAAACTCAGATCTGTAATATATAACATTAACTATCCTGTTTTGTGCTTATTTTTATGAGTTATTTATAGCACTTTTATTGTGTGCTGCATACCTTTCTAGCTAGTTTCATTAAGCATCTGGTTGGAATTTATTCTGATTTCCTGCCAAGGAGTGTATCATATAACTTGTTTGCAGTTAAAAGCTTTCTCTAGAGTCTCCTTGCTCTTTTATCGGTTTAAAATTTTCATTTAAAGGCTCACTGCTGCTCTTCTGCTGTGATAGACATTTCTGCATTTTTTTTATCTAAGTAGTGTGAGTATTTGTAGCATTGTCCATATTCGGCTTGTGTTTTGGGCCTAGTTGTTGTGGAGGCTGTGTGTTTGATCACATGTTAAAGGCCATCTTAGTTTAGCCAAAGCCATACTGGATTTCAGTGAGAGGGGATTGTTTATGGTCATTGGCTGATTGGGGTTACCTGGACTACGGCTTGGAGTAAGCACCTCATTTGTTCTTTCGAGCTTTTTTTAAAGTTGTTTCATGTTTCAACTTTCTGTTACCTAAGAAGTTAACTTCTGAGTGTTTCTGCTATTTCACATTGAGCTAATCAGAGTAAGAGCACTGAGCAAACTCGGATCTGTAATATATAACATTAAGTATCCTATTTTTCCTTAATTTTACGAGTTATTTATAACACTTTTATTGTCTGCTGTATACTTTTGTAGCTAGTTCCACTGTTTGTGAAATATGAACAGGATATTGTCTACATTTATTAAGCATCAGTTTGGGTTTTTTATTCTGATTTCCTGCCAAGGAGTGTATCATATAACTTGTTTGCAGTTAAAAGCTTTCTCTAGAGTTTCCTTGCTCCTTTATCTCTTTAAAATTTTCATTTAAAGGATCACTGCTGCTCTTCTGCATTGATAGACATTGCTGCAGGTTTTTTCTACCTAAGTAGTGTGGGTATTTGTAGCATTGTCCATATGTAAACTTGTGTTTTTAGCCTAGTTGTTGCGGATGCTGTGTGTCTGAGCACATGTTCAAGGCCATCTTAGTTTAGCCAAAGCCATACTGCATTTCAGTGAGAGGGGATTGTTTATGGTCATTGGCTGATTGGGGTATACCTGGACTACGGCTTGGAGTAAGCACCTCATTGGTTCTTTCAAGCTTTTTTTTTAAGTTGTTTCAGGTTTCAACATTCTGTTACCTAAGAATTTAACTTGTGAGTGTTTCTGCTATTTCACACTTAGCTAATTAGAGGAAGGGCACTGAGCAAACTCGGATCTGTACTATATTACATTAAGTATCCTGTTTTTTTGCTTATTTTTACGAGTTATTTATAGCACTTTTTATGTCTGCTGCATACTTTTCTAGCTAGTTTCACTGTGTGTGAGGTATGAACAAGATATTCTCTACATTTATTAAGCATCTGTTTGTTTCTTTTGTTCTGATTTCCTGCCAAGGAGTGTATCATATAACTTGTTTGCAGTTAAAGCTTTCTCTAGAGTCTCCTTGCTCCTTTATCTGTTTAAAATTTAATTTAAAGGCTCACTGCTGCTCTTCTGCTGTGATAGACCTTTCTACAGTTTTCTTTCTACCTAGGTAGTGTGGGTCTTTGTAGCATTGTCCATATTCAGGCTTGTGTTTTGGGACTATTTGTTGTGGAGGCTCTGTGTCTAATCACATGTTAAAGGCTATCTTAGTTTAGCCAAAGCCATATTGCATTTCAGTGAAAGGGGATTGCTTGTGGTCATTGGCTGATTAGGTTTACCTGTACTACGGCTTGGACTAAGTACCTCATTGGTTCTTTCAAGCTTTTTTTTTAAAGTTGTTTCAGGTTTCATCTATCTGTTACCTAAGAAGTTAACTTGTGAGTGTTTCTGCCATTTCACATTGAGCTAATCAGAGGAAGGGCACTGAGCAAACTCAGATCTATAATATATAACATTAAGTATCCTGTTTTTTCTTATTTTTATTAGTGATTTATAGCACCTTTATTGTCTGCTGCATATTGTTCTAGCTAGTTTTACTGTGTGTGAGGTATGAACTGGATATTGTCTGCATTTTTTAAGCATCTGTTTTGTTTTTTTGTTCTGATTTACTTCCAAAGAGTGTATCATGTAACCTGTTTGCAGTTAAAAGCTTTCTCTAGAGTCTCCTTGCTCCTTTATCTGTTTAAAATTTTCATTTAAAGGCTCACTGCTGCTCTTCTGCTGTGATATACATTTCTGCATTTCTTTCTACCAAAGTAGTGTGGGTATTTGTAGCATTGCCCATATTCAGTCTTGTGTTATGGGCCTAGTTGTTTTGGAGGCTGTGTGTCTGAGCACATGTTTAAGGCCATCATAGTTTAGCCAAAGCCATACTGCATTTCAGTGAGCGGGGATTGTTTGTGGTCATTGGCTGATTGGGTTACCTGGACTACGGCTTGGAGTAACCACCTCATTGTTTTTTTCAAGCTTTTATTTTAAATATTTTTTCAGGTTTCAACTCTCTGTTACCTAAGAAGTTAATGTGAGAGTATTTTTGCATTCTAACACTGAGCTAATCGGAGGAAGGGCACTGAGCAAACTCGGATCTGTAATATATAACATTAAGTATCCTGTTTTTGCTTATTTTACAAGTCTTTATAGCAATTTTATTGTCTGCTGCATACTTTTCTAGCTAGTTTCACTGTGTGAGGTATGAACTGGATATTGTCTACATTTATTAAGCACCTCTTTGGGTTTTTTGTTCTAATTTCCTGCCAATGAGTGTATCATATAAATTAAACTGTAATAAGCGTTGGTGTCAGCTCATGCGAACCCTCTGGTTCAATTGAAAGAAAGTACTTGCAAAAGTTTTCATGTGAAATACATTCAATTTAAAATAAAGTTACCTTTGTAAACTCTCAGAGTCTTTTCACGATCTATCCAGACAGCAGAAAATGACTTTGAGGTTCCGCTATTGACCCGGTGTCAGAAAAGCGTACAACAACCAAGCCAAGTGTGAAACAAACTTTCTGTTTGAGATAAATTTACCTTCCGTTGTAAACTCGCACTGTGTTTATGGTCATTGGCTGGTTTGGGTTACCTGGACTACGGCTTGGAGTAAGCACCTCATTGGTTCTTTCAAGCATTTTTTAAAGTTGTTTCAGGTTTCAACTTTCTGTTACATAAGAAGTTAACTTCTGAGTGTTTCTGACATTTCACACTGAGCTAATCAAAGGAAGAGCACTGAGCAAACTCAGACCTGTAATATATAAAATTAAGTATCCTATTTTTTCCTTACTTTTATGAGTTATTTATAGCACTTTTATTGTCTGCTGCATACTTTTGTAGCTAGTTTCATTGTGTGTGAAATATGAACAGGATGTCTACATTTATTAAGCATCTGTTTGGGTTTTTTGTTCTGATTTACTGCCAAGGAGTGTATCATATAACTTGCTTCCAGTTAAAAGCTTTCTCTAGAGTCTCCTTGCTCCTTTATCTGTTTAAAATGTTCATTTAAAGGCTCACTGCTGCTCTTCTGCTGTGATATACATTTCTGCATTTTTTCTACCTAAGTAGTGTGGGTATTTGTAACATTGTCCATATTCAGGCTTGTGTTTTGGGCCTAGTTGTTGTGGAGGCTATGTGTCTGAGCACATGTTCAAGGCCATCTACGTTTTGCCAAAGCCATACTGTATTTCAGTGAGAGGGGATTGTTTATGGTCATTGGCTGATCAGGGTTACCTGGACTACAGCTTGGAGTAAGCACCTCATTGGTTCTTTCGAGCTGTTTTTTAAAGTTGTTTCAGGTTTCAACTTTCTGTTACCTAAGAAGTCAACTTGTGAGAGTTTCTGCCATTTCAACCTGAGCTAATCGTAGGAAGGGCACTGAGCAAACTCAGATCTGTAATATATAACATTAAGTATCATGTTTTTTGCTTATTTTTTATGAGTTATTTATAGCACTTTTATTGTCTGCTGCATACTTTTCTAGCTAGTTTCACTGCTTGTGAGTATGAACTGGATATTGTCTACATTTATTAAGCATCTTTTTGGGGGGGGTTTGTCCTGATTTTCTGCCAAGGACTGTATCATATAACTTGTTTGCAGCTAAAAGCTTTCTCTAGAGTCTCCTTGCTCCTTTATCTGTTTAAGATTTTTATTTAAAGGCTCACTGCTCCTCTTCTGGTGTGATAAACATTTCTGCATTTTTTTTCTACCTAAGTAGTGTGGGTATTTGTAGCATGGTCCATATTCAGGCTTGTGTTTTGGGCCTAGTTGTTGTAGAGGCTGCGTATCTGAGCACATGTTCAAGGCCATCTTAGGTTAGCCAAAGCCATACATGCATTTCAGTGAGAGGGGATTGTTTATGGTCATTGGCTGATTGGGGTTACTTGGACTATGGCTTGGAGTAAGCACCTCATTGGCTCTTTCGAGCTTTTTTTTTAAAGTTGTTTCAGGTTTCAACTTTCTGTTACCTAATGAAGTTAACTTCAGAGTGTTTCGGCCATTTCACACTGAGCTAATTGGAGGAAGGGCACTGAGCAAACTCAGATCTGCAATATATAATATTAAGTATCCTGTTTTTTTCTTATTTTTACGAGTTATTTATAGCACTTTTATTGTCTGCTGAATACTTCTCTAGCTAGTTTCACTGTGTGTGAGGTATGAACTGGATATTGCCTACATTTATTAAGCATCTGTTTTGTTTTGTTTTTTGTTCTAATTTCCTGCAAAGGAGTGCATCATATAACTTGTTTTCAGTTAAAAGCTTTCTCTAGAGTCTCCTTGCTCCTTTATCTGTGTAATTTTTTTATTTAAAGGCTCTCTGCTGCTCTTCTGCTGTGATAGACATTTCTGCATTTTTTTCCTACATAAGTAGTGTGAATATTTGTAGTATTGTCCATATTCAGGCTTGTGGTTTGGACCTAGATGCTGTGGAGGCTGTGTGTCTGTGCACATGTTCAAGGCCATCTTAGTTTTGCCAAAGTCATACTGCATTTCAGTGAGAAAGGATTTTTTATGGTCATTGGCTGATTGGGGTTACCTGGACTACGGCTTGGCGTAAGCACCTCATTGGTTCTTTCGAGCTTTTTTTTTAAGTTGTTTCAGGTTTCAACTTTCTATTACCTAAGAAGTTAACTTGTGAATGTTTCTGCCATTTCACACTGAGCTAATCGGAGGAAGTGCACTGAGCAAACACGGATCTGTAATAGACAACATTAAGTATCCTGTTTTTTGCTTATTTATACAAGTTATTTATACCACTTTTATTATCTGCTGCATACTTTTCTAGCTAGTTCGCTGTGTGTGTGGTATGAACTGGGTATTGTCTACATTTATTAAGCATCTGTTTAGGTTTTTTATTCTGATTTCCTGCCAAGGAGAGTATCATATAATTTGTTTGCAGTTAAAAGCTTTTTCTAGAGTCTCCTTGCTCCTTTAACTGTTTAAAAACTTAATTTAAAGGCTCACTGCTGCTCTTCTGCTTTGATAGACATTTTTGCAGTTTTTTTTTCTACCTAAGTGGTGTGGGTATTTGTAGCATTGTCCATATCCAGGCATGTGTTTTGGGCCTAGTTGTTGTGGAGGCTGTGTGTCTGAGTACATGTTCAAGGCCATCTTAGTTTAGCCAAAGCCATACTGCATTTCAGTGAAAGGGGATTGTTTATGGTCATTGGCTGATTGGGGTTACCTGGACTATGGCTTGGAGTAAGCACCTCATTGGTTCTTTCAAGCTTTTTTTAAAGTTTTTTTCAGGTTTCAACTTTCTATTACCTAAGAAGTTAACTTGTGAATGTTTCTGCCATTTCAAACTGAGCTAATCGGAGGAAGGGCACTGAGCAATCTCAGATCTGTAATATATAACATTAAGTATCCTGTTTTTTGCTTATTTTTACGATATATTTATAGCACTTTTATTGTCTGCTGCATGCATTTCTAGCTAGTCTCACTGTTTGTGAGGTATGAACAGGATATTGTCTGTATTTATTAAGCATCTTTTGGGTCTTTTGTTCTGATTTCCTGCCAAGCAGTGCATCATATAACTTGATTGCAGTTAAAAGCTTTCTCTAGAGTCTCCTTGCTCTTTTATCTGTTTAAAATTTTCAGTTAAAGGCTCATTGCTGCTCTTTTGTTGTGATATACATTTCTGCAGTTTTTTCTACCTAAATAGTGTGTGTATTTGTAGCATTGTCCATATTCAGGCTTGTGTTTTGGTTCTAGTTGTTGTGGAGGCTGTGTGTCTGAGCACATGTTCAAGGCCAGCTTAGTTTAGCCAAAGCCATACTGCATTTCAGTGAGAGGGGATTGTTTATGGTAATTGGCTGATTGGGGTTATTTGGATTATGGCTTGGAATATGCACCTCATTGGTTCTTTCAATCTATTTTTAAAGTTAGTTCAGGTTTCAAGTTTCTGTTACCTAAGAAGTTAGCTACTGAGTGTTTCTGCCATTTCACACTGAGCTAATCAGAGGAAGGGTACTGAGCAAACTCGGATCTGTAATATATAACATTAAGTATCTGTTTTTTTGCTTATTTTTACAAGTTTTTTATAGCACTTTTACTGTCTGCTGCATACGTTTCTAGCTAGTTTCAATGTTTGTGTGCAGTAGAGACTGGATACTGTCTACATTTATTAAGCATCTGTTTGGGGTTTTTTGTTCTTATTTACTGCCAAGGAGTGTATCATATAACTTGTTTGCACTTAAAAGCTTTCTCTAGAGTCTCCTTGCTCCTTCATCTGTTTAAAATTTTCATTTAAAGGCTCACTGCTGCTCTTCTGCTGTGATAGACATTTCTGCAGTTTTTGTCTACCTAGGTAGTGTGGGTAGTTGTAGCATGGTCCATATTCAGGTTTGTGTTTGGGGCCTAGTTGTTGTAGAGGCTGTGTGTCTGAACACATGTTCAAGCCCATCTTAGTTTAGCCAAAGCCATACTGCATTTCAGTGAGAAGGGATTGTTTATGGTCATTGGATGATTGGGGTTACCTGGACTACGGCTTCGAGTAAGCACCTCATTGTTTCTTTTGAGCTTTTGTTTAAAGTTGTTTCAGGTTTCAACTTTCTGTTACCTAATGAAGTTAACTTCTGAGTGTTTCTGCCATTTCACACTTAGCTAATTGGAGGAAGGGCACTGATCAAACTCGGATCTGTAATATATAACATTAAGTATCCTGTTTTTTTGCTTATTTATACGAGTTATTTATACCGCTTTTATTATCTGCTGCATACTTTTCTAGCTATTTTCACTGTTTGTTGTGTCTACATTTGTTAAGCATCTATTTGGGTTTTTTGTTCTGATTTCCTGCCAAGGAGTGTCTCATATTGTTTCCCACCCTCCCTCCCTATTGGTATTGTGTATTTATACTTGGTGGCTTTGCACTTGCCTGCCCCTACTGTAAATTTGATCTGGGACACTCTTCCCAGTCTAATGTCATTACCTCATTCTACCTAATCCAGGGAGAACATTTGAGAAGGCCAACCCATTTAGTTTCTACTCCTCCTTTCCCCTTTACAAAAAAAAAAAATTCTAAGCTTGTTTCTTGCCTTTCCTGTAAGTCGTCTAGTCCAGATACAGATTTGTTGTATCCATGACTGTTTGTAAGCTTCTGAGCCTGCAAGCCTTTCTGTGTTGGAGGGAAGCCTTCTAGCTTAATTTTGCTTCTTAGAACTAGCCAGTTGTTTTTAGTTTCAGCACTTGAATCTGTTTCTTTGAGCTCAGCACTTGTTCAGAACTCATTGTGCGCACTAAATAAGCTACAAATTACTACAGCACTCAACTTTCCTTACTTGTCTAGAGGAAAACAGTTTTCAATACTTAATAAATAAGCACCTATCCAGGCATGTCTAAGAGTCAGCTCCCGGTGTTTTCTCCTGTCTATCTGATGAATATGGGCATCTTGGGGCAATGCAGCAATTGCCTCATGTACACAGACAACCGTCTCCTCCTACCACCCAACACTACAACCTGTGAGAGATGCACTTATATAGCCAAACTGGAAGCAAAGCTCTCTTCACCCAAGACTGGACTAGACAGACAAGAGGAGAAGGTAAACACTTGCACCACACCGCACATGTAGTCTCTCAAAACCTATACCATCAAAACACACACATAGAAACATAAAATACACACCTACATTTGTGGAGGCTCTCAATAAAAATCTACCCAAGCAGCAGGGACCTCCCAAGCAGAAACACAAGCAACCTCCACCCCCAACACAACCCAAATGACAGATAGCCCACAACCTCAGTGTGCCGCTCAACCACAGACCATAAGGCATAACAACCTACCCAACAATCTAGTCATAGGTGATTCTATAGTCAGGCACACTGATGTTCCACTCACCAGGCTAAACAAGGAGAAAGTTACTGTCAGCTGCCTGGCAGGTGCCAGGAGCCACCACATAATGCATGAACTGAGGTCACTCCACAACAAGTACAAATATATCTCTGTCATTGTCCATGTTGGTGTGAATGACCTGAGATGTACCTCCCTGGAATACATGAAAAAAGACATGGAGGAGCTCTCCAATCTTGTAGCCCAGGCAGGTATGACCCTAGCCCTGAGTAACATCCTGCCATCACCCAGAATGATACCACAGTACAAGCACAAAATTATTGACTTCAATAATTGGCTAAGCTTCTGGTGTCATTCTAAGTGGATCCAGTATCTGTCTGCCTGGGATGACATGATCGACAAACCACGATGCTTTGCCAGAGATGGCCTGCACCTGTCACCCTTGGGATTCCGGATACTGGCTAAACCTCTTACCACCCCTATAGTGCCTTTTTTAGGCAAGTTTGAAATGACAAATTCACCACCGTAACAGGTACAAGCAAGCAAAATCTGAGGGTAATGCTACTCAGTGCTAGAAGTCTAAACCTCAAAATGCGCTCACTCAAGGCAGTCCTTAAAATGGAGAACATCAACATCTGTGCAGTGACAGAAACCTGGTTCAAGGCTTCAGAGAGCACCCCTGCATTACCAGGATATAATTCATACCACACCTTTCGGCCACCTAACCTGGACCGAAACACTAAAGGCAGAGGCGTGTCCATATTCATTAAGAATATCCATACCTTCAGGCTAGTTGCACAGCATAATGCATCCGAGATTATCCAAGTGCAACTAACTCAGGGCAAGACCGCAATCCAAATTGTAGCTTGCTACAGATCCCCCATCATGCCCCAGGATTCCCACTTCTCATTTCTTGATAGACTGGAAATTATTAGGGTACAACCTAACCCTAATGGGTGATTTCAACTACCCCACCATTAACTGGGAAAACTTCTCATGTACCAACTCTTGTGCTCAACATTTTCTGGAATTCCTAAATTCCAATGCCTTGCATCAACTTATCCACACCCCCACCAGGGGCAGCAATATCCCAGACCTGGTCATTACCAACATGGGCAACTGGTGTTCCACACCAGAGGTCAGTTCCTCGTTGGTCAGATCTGACCACAAGCTAATCAACCTAGACATCCACATCCCACCCCATTAGGGAAACCACTGTAAAAAATTTCTCCAAAGCCAACTTCACGCTTCTTAAGGCAGAAGTAGAAAACTTCACGACACCCATGCTGATGGACAATATAGGTACGACTGCTGAATCCTATACAAATGCACTTTATAAGCACTTACATGAGTGCATGAATCGTGAAATCCCTAACAGAACCAAGATGCTATCCTCCAAAAAAAGTAAGCCAATCTGGTGGTCCCCTGCCATAAACAAACTTTACAATAGAAGAAAGAAACTGTTGCTAAAAAGAGTAAAATCCCATGATTGGAGGAACTCTCTGATAAGCCTCAGTAAGAAGCTGAGATCCCTATTAAAATCCTCTAAAGCTAGTTATGAAAACAAAATTGCCACTGATTCTAAAGACAACCACAAAGCATTCTATAGCTATGTCAAGAATCTCAATGGCAACATTCAGATCTGCTCTGAGTTACAGCACAATGGCACTAAATATACAGAACCAACTGATATTGCCAACATCCTGGCAGATTGGTTCAGTGCTAACTTTACCGCCTCTCATCCCCTAAAGGGCCCATCTCTATAGTGGAAGAATGCATAGTTCCTGTAATCATGGCTGCACAGGTAAAAAACACAATCTCCAAAGCCAAGAACACAGCATCCATGGGACCTGACAACATCCCAGGCTGCGCTCGACATGAACTACTGAACGAACTGGCACCCCACCTAAGTATCATGTTCAATCATAGCCTCACCTCAGGACCCACACTGTGACAGTAGCAGACTCCAAATCCAACTTTAGACCAATGACAAGTGGAGTACCACAGGGTTCAGTCCTAGCTTCTCTCCTATTTGGTATCTACTTCTCTGAAGTACAGGCTAACACAGAAGGTCTTTGGCTAACGAAGTTCACAGATGACTGCAAATTAGGAGCCATAGTCAAGTCACCAAATGATGTGGACATCCTACAGAAGGGCCTCACTGAGACAGATGCCTGCTGTCAAAGCCATGGCCTCAAGCTCAATGCCAAAAACTGCATTGTCATCCCTTTTGGTAAAAACTCTGTACCCATGAACTACCACATAGGTGGTAGTCTACTTAACACCAAATTGTAATAAGAGACCTTGGGAAACAGGTGGACAGCAGTCTCTCCTTTGATAATCACATCACCAAAGTAGTCAGGAAATCCATCTACGTGGCACACCTCATCACAAACGTTTTCTCATCCAGAAAAAAAGAGGTCATTGTTCCCCTCTACTTGTCACTCATTAGACCTATTATAGAGTACAACACCTCTTTTGGTATGTACCTCACAAGACATCTACAACAGCTGGAAAGGCTGCAGAAATACCTCACAAAGAGGCTTACTGGCCTCAAACAGATGCCCTATGCAGACTGTCTTAAAAAACTCCAGCTTTACTCCGTCACATGTTGCCTACTCAGAGGCAATCTCTGCCTAACATACAAAGCTATGTCAAACCCAGAGCTGTTGGACATGCTCCACTTAAAGAAATCCCAATCCCTCTGAGCTACATGCTCTAGGGACCTAAACCTTGTCACCACAATAAACAGAACATACTGGAGGGATAGACTCCTGTCCCAGAGACTTCCCATACTCTGGAACAAACTACCTATTTATATCAAACAAAGCTCCTCATTAGCACTCTTCAAGAGAAATCTTGATGATTGGATGGGAGATAGGAAATTTACCCCGGGGATCACTTCTGTGGCTCTGCTCGACAGGGGTAGAGGAAAATATTTTTTTGGGTGGTGAAAGCCAGGGTACCATTTGGCTAGGCTTATATAGGCCATAGGGCCAATAGCCTAGTACCTACCTATGAACCTATGAAAAAAGTACAGGAATGTAATGGGACATGATAATACATTGGAAGTTAAGGGTGATAACAGTAAAGTACATATGTAGTTCTTAGTTTGATGAAATTTTCTAACCTTCTTTTATATACTAGCCTTGTTCCCGCAGTGAAAGAGATAAAGATTAAGTACCATTTTCACTGGTTTACAAACCCCATAAATTAACTGGTACCTGTTCCTAAACTGGTGAGGTTTCTGGCGCAAAACTCCTGAACTAGGCACACTGTGAACAAGAAGGAGACTAAGCAATGAGTTATTTCAAACCCAGATATGACTTGCTCTGATTGTTACATTCTGTTCTAAGCACCACAGAGTGAAATAGTCCAACAACGTAGATATCACCCCTTTTCCACCTAATTGATTGTTTATGATATGGGCCACCAATGTGTTATTTGACCTTAGTTTGAGTACTCTAGTTGTCATTTCCTGTCTCTATAATTCTGTAGCAACCACTGTGGAGAAGAACTCCAATTCTGAGACCGACACATATTTCCTTTCACAAATTTTTCACAGTAATGTACTGTTAAACTCCTGTCCTTTAAAATAGACTCCCTGAAGCTTATACCCCCACCCCACTGCATCTGTATATTTTTCTATCACTTTTTCATTGTATGTGGCCAATTTGCTACTCCAGTACAGTCCAGAATAAATATCCACAGAATTCCAGGTCTGTTTTCACATCCTTTGTCAACCTAATCCTGTAGCATGGCTTTGTACAGCCCACCTTTTCACAGCAAAACATGGCATAACTGATCTGCATACCAGGATCACTTTAAAACAAAATTTAACAAACCAGTTAACTCTTTAAGCTCCCTTCTGATGCAAAATTCATATGGAGATGGGGGAGTAGCCACAGCTGCTGTGTCATTCTGATTAACATCTACTTGGAACACATCTGGCATATTCATATCAATATATGTTAACTCAGGAAGCCCATTGGGCACAAGTGCACTTTTTTCATGGTTTTCAGGGGCACCAAAGGTACATTACCTGGGTAAGTGACTTTCTCAAAATCACACATTAGGCAAATGAAGTCTGTGGTAATCAAACTATGGGCTACAGAAAGCATCTCATTTACAGGTCAAAGATTTAACTATCAGACATTAATGATGGCACATCAGACAGTAACATTGTTATTGACTGATTTCTTAATCATTTCAAAATTCTCTTGCTGTTTATAGCTCTATTTCAAGGCTACATATTTGCCTAATATCTTTCTTTGAGGTATAGTTATCTCAGTTATACTAAGCCATAATAACACATTACAGGTGAGTGACACCTCTAGAAGTTTCTGCAGTTACATCCTAATGATGCCTCTAGACATCAAATATTGCTTGTTCATACTTGCATTAATAATTCCAAAACCATGCTACATGCAAAGTGTTTAAAAAGTTTCATCTTAAAGCTTACACAATAGTGAATAAAACTAAATTGATATTTGACCTCTGTCTAGTGCAGGCAAAGAGAAATGAATTGCTGTGCATATAATACGTATTTATATTGTCATAAATGTCATATTTTTCTAAATGTCTTGGTAACCAAATAACACAGACAGAACTGCTTAGCCTCATATGAAATCTCTCAATTGAGTGAGCATAATACTGCTGTCAGTATGTGTGTAACTTAAGCAGTTGCTGAGATATTGTAGGCTGTTTACAAAATATTACAAACGTAATAGTTACTGTGTTTACTCTGACTTATAAAATCCAATTTAAGACCTAAAGCCAAAAGAATACTACCACTATAAAAATAGATTGTGCTGAAAAGTTTTCCATTTACATTTCTGCAGTAACAGTCTCTCCTCATGTTTGTAGCTAAGCACACACTAACATTTACCATGGTAACAGCTCTTTGGAACTCTTCTGGTACTGTTAAAATACCAAAGGGCATTTAAGGAATAGGCATCTTCCTGGTGGCATATTAAGTATGCACTATTGTGAGATTGTTTTATTTAGCTTTATCTGCCAAACCCCTGACTGGCATCAAGTACTAAAAAATAGCATTTGATGTTCTTGAGGCCATTTTTCTACTGTAAGCAATGCATAATATTCTCTTCTAATTACTTTACTCAGCTCTTGCAGCTCAATACAAACACACATCTTGTATATTTTCACAAAAGTGATCATACCTTTCACTGATTATGTTGTTTCTAATTGCTTTTTAATCCATCCATCAATCTTGCAATTCACCTATCCATCCATTCATCTGCAATCTTTTTTTCAATTTTGTAGCCCATAGAATCAGGGTGTCACCAACAATGATAAATCATCTAGAAACAAAGTTCACATTTGTTTTCCATACACATAACCTCTGTGTGTTATGGGTTCTTTTCTATGTACATGTATCACTGACACTAAATCAGAATGTATCTATATGTGACAGTTTGTTGGGAAGATTTAAAAACATATATAGATATGCATAATATCATTACTATAGCTCTGCACAGTATAAGAGATCCCTTGGTGAAAGTATGATCAATTCAAAAGACGTGCAGGGTTTTGAGTGCATGCTGTCTGCTTTACACAATAAATTAACTTTACTATTTTTTTCTTTTAACAGATCAGATAACCCCAAATATTAGGAGACATATTTTTTAACATATACTTTCTGAAAAACAAGTCTAATTTTCTAGTTTTCATGCTCACTTACCAACATTTTTGAAATAATGTGTCATCTGATGATCAAAAACAGATTACGAATGTGCACACAAGTGTTTCTTTAGTATTTTCTAATTCCAGTTGTTTAAAATCATTTTCTGACAGTAGGGTATAGTCTGCACCAATATGTAGTTTGAATTCTACTTACACCCATTAATTTTCAACATTTCCTTCTCACAATATTTTTTTGCATTCTTTTCTTGTAGATGCATTTTCAATTTTCACAGTATCAAGTCTTTTCACTTCCACAATGCAAGTCATAGTCTTGTATTGATATGGCACAGTTCCTTGTTTCTGTTCCAATAATTTGCAAATTCTTTTGAACATACTTGCTTTTTTCATTTACTCATGTTAGAGAATTGTTCTTTTGTAGCACAGACCCTACAGGCTGGAGTAAACAGAAAGCAGCTCTATCTTCCATGCTTATAGCCATATCTACTACAGACTTGAGTTTTAAATGTATGAACTTTTTTTTCTGGACTATATATTTGCTGTATTGTATTTCCATTGCCATAATGGCTCTTTTTTCATATCCATGCTTTTAGTATACTTCCTGTCTTTATTTATCAGTTACACCTTATTATCTGATGTTATACCATTGTTCAAGTTTTGATTTTTGTGATGTTTGAAGGTTTGTAAGAAGGGAGCATCATAAGGAAGTGGGGAGGAGACAAATAGTAGCAAGTGAAGAATTACTTGTGAGAAAGTTTTAGCTCTATAAAACATCCCTAGTTTTTGACAAGCTTTTCTTATGCAATTTTGTATATGCAGGTCAAATTTAAGATTATCATCCACTATCATTCCTAATAATTTGCTATGATAAGTGACTTCAATAGTTGTATTATCAAAATAGAGGATTGTAAATTTTGTTTTTCCATGGAAGAGGGATTTGCAGAAAAAAAGTAGTAGTTTGTTTTTAGCATGAGTTGTGAGTTACAAAATCATATTTCAATTGCTGTTAAAGCTTCCTGAGTAGTTTTTTAAGGTTTCCGTGTTGTCAGATGTGCGAATTAGTGTGGAGTCATCTGCATACTATGTTAGGGAAGCCTGTTCTGTGGATGTGTGGAGAGTATTCGTGACAATGCAAAAGAGGAGGGGACCAAGCACAAAGCCTTGTGGTACACTGATGGCAACTGGGAGTTATGGAGAGATGGTGAAGTGCAATTTTACTGGTTGGTACTTATTGGACAAGTAACTTTTGCAACAAAGAAGGATGGGCTGAGAGAGATCTAATGAGGACATTTGAGTAGAAGTTTTCTCTGACAAACTGTGTCAAAGGCCTTTTGTTTGCCATTATCTCTTGCTGGGCAGGGTTAGGATTAGATATTGTGTCATCTTTGGTTAGAGATGCTATACTATCTATGAAATAAGGGTTGAATTGTATTACAGTTTTGAGAGATGAGTTATTGAGAGAATGTTTAGGGTTGAATTTATGGCTGAGATGCAATATTTCTTTACTGGCTGCACAGAATTTTTTAGGGTTGTGTTTAATATTACTCTGAAAGCTATTATAGCATAGATTTTCCCTTCATTAATTTGCTTTTTAGTATGATTGCAAAGCATTCTGACGTTTTCAACATATTGCAGTGTTTTATATGTTTGACATTCTTTCCATGTTTTTTTCTCTATCCTGCATTAGCATTCTACTCTTTTTGGAGAGCGAAGTTGCATTATTTGTTTTTAAGTCTCTTCCTTGTAGGAGGCACAAGGCTATTTAGTATATTCAGGAAATTTGTACTGAATTAATTTACAGCATCACCAAAGGGGAATATTTTAGGAAGTTCCAGTTAAAAGATAATAGGGTAGTAATGAACATTTTTTGGATAAACTTGGACATTTTTCTAGGTTTCGTCCATTTCTTTGTCTAGTTTGGCTTCCACACAAAATTGTGTGAACTTCTGGCTAAAGGAAGAACTGCACAAGGCTTTTAAGAAGTTTATAAGCTATTCTAGGTTAAATTTTGTCATTGCTGAGGAAATCATTGTTTCTGGAATGAATGGTTTAAATTCAGTAAAAATAGAACTTTTTAAGGTAAAACTGCAATTATTGGTAAAAGAATTAGACTCAGAGCATCTGGTTTAACTCTAGGTGGTGCATCATGGTTTTATAATTGATAAGACATTCTTCTGGTTTCATTCCTTGAGAAAATCCTGGTTCTGATACCCAATGTTGTTTCTGATACCTACCCACAATATTCATTAGTTGAATCAGAAATTCATTAGTAGTGTCAGAAAATGGAAACATTTACTAGTAACATCCCCCATTCTGGAATTATAGCTAAACTCACTAAACTAGGTATAAATCCCTATGTCACAAGATGGGTTGCCAACTGGCTCACTGTCAGAACCCACACTGTAAAAAGTTGCAGACTCCAAATCTGACCTCAAAGCAGTAACAAGTGGAGTACCACAGGGTTCCGTCCTGGGACCACTCCTGTTTGGTATCTACTTCTCTGAAGTACAGGCTAACACAGAAGGCCTCTCGCTAACAAAGTTCACAGATGACTGCAAATTAGGAGCCATAGTCAAGTCCCCAAATGATGTGGACATTCTTCAGAAGGGCCTCACTGAGACAGATGCCTGGTGTCAGAGCCATGGCCTCAAGCTCAATGCCAAAAAGTGCAGAGTCATCCCCTTTGGTAAAAACTCTGTACCCATGAACTACCACATAGGCACCAATCTACTTAACACCAAATGTGTGATGAGACCTTAGGACCTAGGTGGACAGTAGTCTCTCCTTTGATAGTCACATTGACACAGTAGTCAGGAAGTCCTCCCCCCTGGCACACCTCATCATAAAAGGGTTCTCATCCAGGAAAAAAGAAGTCATTGTTCCCCTCTACTCGTCCCTCATTAGACCCATTATAGAGTACAATGCCCCTTTTGGAATGTACCTCACAAGACCTCTGCAGCAGCTGGAAAGGCCACAGAAGTACCTCAGAAAGAGGATTACTGGCCTCAAACAAATGCCCTACACTGACTGCCTCAAAAAACTCCACCTTTACTCCGTAGCATATCACTACAGAATAAAGGTGATCTCTGCCTAACATATAAAGCTATGTCAAACCCAGAGCTGTTGGACATGCTACACCTAAAGAAATCCCAATCCCTCCAGGCTACACACTCTAGGGACCTAAACCTTGTCACCACAATAAACAGGACATGCTGGAGGGATAGATTCCTGTCCCAGAGACTTTCTATAATCTGGAACAAGCTACCGATCTATGTCAAGCAAAGTTCTTCATTAGCACTCTTCAAGAAAAATCTTGATGAGTGGATGGGAAATAGGAAATACACCCTGGGCATCACTTCTGTGTCTCTGCTGGACAGTGGCACAGGAAAATAACTTTCTTGGGTGGCGTAAGCTATGGAACCTTGCTGGCTAGGCTTACGTAGGCCCTTGGGCTGATAGCCTAGTACCTACCTATGAACCTATGAACACTTCAGCATTTCACACTCATCTGATACAGCTTAGAAATCTGAATGCATTATGGACTAGGTGAATTCTTAAAAAGGGTGTACTATGCATTTAGCAGCTTTATAACACTTCTCATCGCTCAAACCAAGGGGTAAGGAACTAGGAGGTCAGACCTCTAACTGCTGTGTCACCATTGCATCTTACTTTTTTCCCTTATAAATGTTTAAATAACTAAACTATCTAGAACCAAATGTGTTCCAAAGTGGGGTACTGAAGGCTGTCGATATCACAGGAAGTGGACAACCTCCAGTAGGAGATTTGATTGCCCCTTTGAAGGTCAACAATAAAATGAAGAAAGAAAACGGTTTTGAATAATAGCATTCATTTAAACTGCTTAGTCCTTGAAATGAAAAGCCTACTGAAGAAAATATACTTAAGAAAAGTCTGTGCTTGGCTTCCAATATAGGAACAGAAGATTTTTTTAAAAAAACATTTAGTGAAAACTATCATTCTAAAACATTATTATTAGTATGTGAGTCAAAAAGTTTGCTGTTTGCTAGTACAGCCAGTCACTATTTACACTCCAGTACCACCATTACAAATCAACATTCCTGTGAATGTAAGATTATATAATGATCACTGAAGATAATCTGCTGTTTTATTTTCAAATGTATTAAAATGATGGAAACAAAATAATATGGCAAACCATACTACACTTTACATTTGAAGACAGTTCAGAGCTGAAATGCACAGTTAATATTACCACATAGAATTTGATTCTTTAATCACTTTTTCAGAATCAGAATACTTCATATTCAGAAAGTATTATAATCCAAAAACCACAATAATCCATCAGTGAGTTTACCCATTGTGCAGCCACACCTGAAACACTGACATCTAAGCATAGCTTATGGAATGTTATTGAGATGTGCCATCCTTTGGATGAGACTTTGAAATTACTTCTACTCACTCTGGTACTGGTACTGCATTGCAGGGTTCCCAAGAGAAAGAAAAATAATTCAGGGAACCACATATAAAGGGAATGACACTTTTTGTTGTGTCTTAGACACCATTCCTATTCTTAAAGAGAACAAGAATATGTGTATGTGTAGCTATGTATAGGTGTAAAGGTGTGCCACTGCAATTCAGACACTGCCACTTGCTGCATTTTGTCTAAAATTCCTTTTTCATATGCACTAAACTGAAAGAGGTACAATGTAATATAGGTTATACTTTTTCCTCTTCTAATCGCAAAATTCTTGATGTTCTTTGAGATGTTGTGAAGTAATTTTACTTTTTCCTTTGCTATGCCCATTATTTTTATGAGTCAGTATTACCATCCTGCTTGAACTATCAAAAAATTGTTTCTCCAATTAAAAATATATATAAACTACTGCAGCTAATAAAACTACTTTTCAGTCATGTGTATTAATAGTATATCCATGTATTTCAGTTCATTTAGTACACAATGAAGGGCAACAATTATCTAAATAAAAATTTCGGACATTAAATAACTATTGCTACTAGCCATTTCTCCTACAGTTCTGTAGAAACATGATAGAACTCTTTGTTGGCATAGATATATCAGATGACTGATTCAGTCCTTGTGGCAAAGTCAGAATACTGTGACTGACAGATTTATGGCTGACCTGAAATTATAGAGATTCAATTCCAAGGTCAATTTCTTGTTAGTTTATAACCTCAGTTCACTTATTTCTGTAGAAAGAATTTTGGATTCCTTACTCCCCTGGGTACATCCTGAAGATTTAAAAAAAAAAAAAAAACAGAGAAGGCATTCAATTACAGAAGCTGGCAAATCAATGACCATTCATATTATTCTCTGGGAAAACATATATTGCCTGACCTGGTAAGAAACAAACTTCTTGTAAATATTACTCTCGTAAATGTTCCCAATGAGCATTTGAGTGCAATTTTCACACCCCCCCCCCCCCGGGAATCTTAAAATTTCTGCTCTTAATTTCATTTTTATTCACTGCAGGTATGAATATGGTGTTGAAATCTGGTATTAAAAGTCTATATCAAGAGACATACCTAATATATTTCTTTAAAACTATCACCACCTTGATGCTGGGAAGCATGTGTCTCAGACTTAAGATTGCACTCTCACAACATGAGACTCTTGGTTTCATTTCTGACCTTCACAATTAATTGTTTGCATGGAATTTGTATGCTCTGTCTGTCTCTCTTTGTTTTGTCTAGGGACTGGATTTTCTCTTTAAAATATGCTTCATAAGTGATTTAACAAATTATATATACTGCATTTAACTTGAGTGATGTCTGACAAAGGTGCATGGATTAGACCACTTACCTTTTTAACAAATGAGAAATAAATCTTGTAGGTAAGTTACTACATCTGATAATTTTTTAAGAAAAGTCACATAATCAGTCATAGATCTCTGACACTTCTTTACTATAGACATGACCACACTAGTTATATAAAATGATGTATGCTGTCATTCTCATTCATAAGTTACATACTGGGAGGTATTCAGAGTCCAGTAGTTTGAATGTGGGTAGCAGTTATGAGTGAGAAGTGCCACTATACTTATACTTAAATAAGCTAAGCACAGAGCATTTGAGATGAGTAAGGAAAAGCAGAGGTATATTGAAGAAACTCCCATTTACATCAAAAGTATAAAGTATCTAAAGTCAAGGGTTAAGCCGATGCAAAGGAGAATGTGAAAACCATAACCCTTGTATTATTTCAGAGTATTTCAAATATATTCGGATGTTAGGGATGGATGGAGCTATGCACAATTTTAATATATCTGAGGCAATCTGTGGATTGTGTAACTTTTATTGCTGATATTTAGAAAAAATAAAAGGGTTTAAAGAATAAAAAGGGGGAATAGGAAAATTTGAAAAAGGGGAGACACAAAAAAGGAGGGGGACACAGAAGGGAAAACATCAAGAAGGTTGTGCTGGAAGAGATGGGAGAGGAGGGGTGCTATGCTTTTGTCGTGAGATAGACCCCTCTATTTTTTTAAATGTTATTTATATGAGAAGATTGTATGGCTGGGAAATAGATAAGATGGTGTATGTGAAAGGATAAGGGAAGAATGGCTGATGTGCCTGCAGGAGTCCCAGCTCACAGAGCCTCAAACATTTCCACAGCCTGATGGTGGGGCAGTGGAGGACCCTGATGTTGATGGGGTGGGGACCTGTTGTGTTGGTGCAGTGATTAGCACTAGTGTATCTTCTGCATGCTGCAGCAAAGTTTCAGCCGGCTGAAGCATCCATACAATTACCTCTTCCAGCACATCCTCATCCAAGTTCCAAAGCCCCTGTTCTGTGAGGCCTTCCAGGCTGCTATTTGCCAGTGTGCCTGCAGGAGTGGTGCCTCCGCTGTGACTTTGTGAGAATTCCCCTCAGTGTTTTACAGTGGTGTTTATTTTTATGGGACATGTCAATAAAGCTACAGATTTTATTTGGTTATTTTTTTGAATGTGCATGTGGAGCTTGTTTTTGATTTTAAGGCTATGATGAGGAGACTATATACAAGTTGGGAGAGTCGACTACCTTTATCTATGTCTGTACTGACAGTTTTAGTAAGAAAGGGGAAGATAT
Organism: Protopterus annectens; assembly: GCF_019279795.1. Lineage (NCBI taxonomy): Eukaryota > Metazoa > Chordata > Ceratodontiformes > Protopteridae > Protopterus > Protopterus annectens. Next base: position 699,145,213 of record NC_056732.1, on the reverse strand, counting down.
TATTGGCCCACAATAGGAGAGAATTAGCATTTTCCTTGTGTAGTCTAGGTGGGGGGAGACATTAAGGGAGGTGGAAAGCCAAATGCCAAGGTAGTGTTTTCTGTGTGAGTGTTGTGGTCATACATATGCAAAATATTTTTTGTAAATTTCTGTTTAGTACCAAAAATCATAATTTTTGGTTTTGTTAGGGTTGAGAAGGAGGCTTTTTTTGAAGATACAGTGGATTAGGGCTAGGAAATCTTCTTGCAGGTCTTTCTGGAGGTTGGATACAAAGTTGCTTGTGTAAGATAGTTCCATGTCTTCAACACAGAATGGGGGGGGTTAGGTAAGTCAAGGGAAACCTTATTTATAAAAATAGAGAACAGTAGAGGAGCAAGCATGGAACTTTATGGTACTCTTAATTTGAAGGTAAAATGTAATAAGTGTACATTCTGGAATTGCCAAAATAAATATATGGGCATATTATTAAATCACTGAATGAGATTAATACTGATTTTTTGTGTCTGAGAAGCTGTGTATTAATGGCAAAGTAATACTATTTAAATGGTAAGCTTGTGCAGAATACAGTATAATGTCTAAATCTATATATGAACTGTTTTGTTTAAACTGCAAGCTCAATATTGTTTCCATGTATGCTATTGTTTATTCTGGGCATAGCCAGAAGCTACAAAGACAAGTCTAGCAAATGCAAATAAAAATGTACAAGCCATTGCTCTACAGTGTTAGTTTGACTCAGATAAACCAACTCAATGTTTTAGGCAGAGATGTGGGTGATGTAGGGCATCGAAAAGATAGACATATTATAGGTGGAAATTTAATTTTCTTTTCTGAAATGAATGAGAAGACTGCAGTATGCATGTAGAATGTGTGGTCAAATGATACTATAAACATACAGAAAAAATTATTACAGAAAGCTGTGAGAATATGCATGAGGCACATTACAACGGTTGAGCTAGAGAAGTCTATGCAACTGTTTTTTTATGCTACATCTAAAGCAGTACAAGAGCAGTCAAAAGCTTAGCATTCAACTGCACTGCATTGTGCAGAAAGGTCCACATCTGACACTAAAGTAAAGTGAAGCAGTGTTCCGCTGTTTCGTTTTGACAGTAGTGATTCTGCTTTTTTTCTCTGATTTACTCCCAAATCATAATTAAAAGCCAATTGGCAAAGAGAGAGAGAGAGAGAAGGGAAGCCAATCAGAGAATGGTTTGACTTTAAGCAGCCAATCAGAATGCTGAGTAAAGGTTCATGGCATCCGGGCTGCCTATAACAATACCCCTATTTTATTTTTTCTCCCTCTCTTTAAACACATACCTCTCAACCTACTAGAGTAAGAAATCTGGACAAAGCCAATAGCCAAACATAATGTGGGGATAAAGACACAAAAATAGGGAAAAAATGTAGGTATTGCTTTTATAAACTTAGAAAGTTGCTAGAATAACATGATTTGTGTTAGTATGATTTTTTGAAGAATAAAAAATTTGAAACTCAAATGTATGTAATTATTTAGAGAGTCAGCCTTCAGTGGTTTGCCAGAAAACCATAGATTTTATTAGCAAAAGACCAAAAATATTAAGCAAAACTCTGGAAACTTTAGAGGTATGGTGTGTATGCAAGCGTCTGACAATGTCTTAGCTTAAGAATCAGGGATGAACACAAAAAAAACTACAAACAAAGTTTCCAAATCAGACAGATTTTAAATATTGTTATATACTTTGAAATTGGATAAAATAACACATTTTGCCTTACCATGCATTTTATGAAGTCTAAAACTGAAACTGTTAATGATTACTCAGGGACTGGAGTCCTCAATATTTGGAAAATTTCCGAAGAACAGACAGCAATATGAGAAAAAAATCAGGGACATTCAGCAAAATCAAGGATAGCTGAGAACATTGTATGTCTGTGATTGTGGAGGGGGCAATGGAGATGTAATGCTTTGGACTGTATGTGTCTGACAGCAGTGACTTCACTGTTGGTACAATGTATATATTTCTTCCTTCAGTGAATAAGAATGAAATATCTGAGAAGTACTGGGTCAATAAAGTGGCACTAATTGTTGTATATGTTTCTGTGACTGGGTGTGTGGTAGGTCAACCATGCATCTGTACCTTTGCATCTTTGTGTGTGACTATCTGCATCCAGCAGTTATAGCCACTTAATTGACTGAGTATCCTTGGATGTTTTATTCTGAATGAATAAAGAAATACATAAATTATACCAATAGTGAAGTTACTCTAGTGTGTGGGTGTGATTGTGTGTGTGTGTGTGTGTGTTTGTGTGTTTGAGTTTTTCTATATTAGTAAGCCACTGTCTTTTTGCTTCTACATCTGTGTGTGTATATATGCAAATGTCTGTGTCTGCAAAAGAGTGTGTATTATTACATACCTACATATGTCAAATGTTGGTTGAAAGTTCATGGCCATGGTCAAGGTATGCTTTTCACTCAGTGTGAAAATAGGGTGTTCCACATTTTGACTATTTTGTCACACATTGCTATGGTCTGTGTTCCACACTGGCCTCTTAGCAGGTTGAGACCTATGGTCAAAAGGCATGTGCAGAATTCTAAACTACAATGTAGCAAAGAAGCATAGTTACATGTGTTTGCTATTAACACCGATTTGATGATGAGAGATAGTGCCATTTGTGCCAGAGAGAGTAGGGCAGTGTATGCATAATATATGTCAGCATAGCTAACTGGAGTTTTGTAAAGAATGTTATGCCATTTGACTATCACACTGGTTTTATACAGACGCTCATGTTAAAAATGTATTTGTAAAGTTGCTTGTGTTAAAAATGCATCAACATTGGGTCCTGCTGGACAGAAAAGAGATATACATGTATGTCAAATAGTAGTTATAACTGATGAAATGTATATGTTTTCAGAGAGAAGTCAGGAAAGGAAGAGGTTAATCTCAGTCCACCTAATTTTGAAAAATAGGTTGAAAATTAAATGGTTGGTTTAGGCCATAAATAATTTATCTTACAGGTCTGATTGAAGCCAGAGACAAAAAAATGGCTGGGAAAACCAGAATTAGGAATCTTACTGTATTGTCCTTAGGGTGAATTAATTGCTACCCTGGAAGGGTGGAAGTTTTTGAAACTGTTTTATAGCTTTCATATGCTGCAATAGATCTTAGCAAAGCTCTGGGTGTGTATTACACCAGAGTCAGGTGACCAGATGTGATGTCATTCTATAACCAGCACTGAAGTGATTTTTTAGATACTAGTGAGAGATATTCCAGAACTCTTACAGCATCACTTTGGAACCTGACAGATAAGATTTCTCACAGATATCTGACACAACCACACACCTCATCTTGCCTTGCTTTAGTAAGCAACTCAACACTCATCATATTGCCTTGCTTTAGTAAGTAACCGGGGAAGAGTAATGCTTTAGTCAGTCAAGAAAATATAGTGAGATTAGTTAAGTATTGTTTTTCTGCATCTGTGTGAATCTATCCAACTGTGTTAATTTTTATATCTCCTGTGATTGAAGCTCTGGTGTTTATTGTAACTAGATATGCAGTATTCTCATGCTTTCTATTTTGTTATTCGTTATTAAATATTAATACATTTCATTGTGGCTGGTCATTTAGAGAATACTTTTAACATCTTGAGAGTACTTATGCTTATTTTAGTGACACTGTGGTTGCTCCTGAAAGCCTTGCTGCATTGGTCAAACTCTACCATTTGTATTAGTATTAATTTTACTCAGTATCATTGAGTATCCTTGTAAGAGCCTTAGAGTAGCTGATTGATGGCAAGGTAATTATCATATAGTCTGGGCAGAAGGGGCACAGGTAGTAAATCTGTACCAGCCTTTCCCAGGTGTGTGTGTGTGTGTGTGTGTGTGTGTGTGTGTGTGTGTGTGTGTGTGTGTGTGTGTGTGTGTGTGTGTGTGTAGAAATCAAATATCCAGGTGTGTATATGTGTCAGCTGCTTGGAACAGAGTCACAGAGCTCCAAAGTGGTCAGTATGGAGTCTTGTTTGGGGCTTGGAGAGAGACAGAGAGTCTAGCCCCCAGGTCTGGAGTGTGCTCTCCGTGTGCTCTTAAGGGAAATTGTGCTTGGTGTAGTAAGTTTCATCTAAAAATACTGTGTGTATCCATTTTTACTTCTAGTGGCAATCCCACACCGGTGTCAGTAGTGAAAATTAAGGCTCCTTGATTACTGGCCTAGAGTAGGGATTGTCACAACTTCATTACAAGTTGAGAGAATATAGAACAAGTAGATGAGTGAACAGGTGATCTGCTGTAGTGACCCCTAACCAGGAAAAGCCAGAAGAAGAAGAAGCTTCTACAGCACAATCTTATCCTTTTGGCCTGCATGTCTGCTGTACATCAAGACTCTGCCAATGCATCTTGGGCCAGTTCCTTCCTCCACACTGTAAATCCACACTGCAGGGATGAGAGCCAGCTATAGGGGCTGTCATATAGGCAGTAATGGAGAAGCAACATTCCAAAGCATTTTAGCACTGCAGATGTATAACCAGCAAACACAATATAAGAACTTCTCCATACCTATAGTGCCATTTTTAGGCAAAGTCAGCCTTCTAAAGTTTCTAACATAACTACACAGAATCAGTATAACATTAAGGTATTGCTGCTAAATGCTAAGAACTTTAAGAAAAAACTCTACACCCTACAAGTCACTGCTTACCCTAGAAATGTAGAGATATGTATCATTGCAGAGACCTGGCTCCAAAATAAAGAAAGCACACCATCAGTGGAGAGTGTCAATGCCTATCATTTGTACAGCCCACAACATTAGACGTAGGTAGGGTAGTGCTGTTTCTATATTCTTAAAAAAATCTCACCTCCAGACTTATAAGACAAGAAAATAACTTAGAACTCCTACACATCCAAGTTACTATAAACAAAACTCTTTATTACATTATAGTTAACTACAGGACCCCCATTATGCCCCCTTTGGCTCATACCTCCTACCTAATCAGTATGTACTCCCTATGTATAAAGCCAAATTCCATTCTCGTGGGACACTTCAACTATCCCACCATCAACTGGGGGACTTGTAACTCTTCAGTCATGTATACTTAGAGATTTCTGGACTTCGTAAATGCAAACTATCTGAACCTGTTAGTCCAAACCCAAACCAGGGGAGATAAAATCCTGGACTTGGTCTTTACCAGTATGGGACAGCTTCCCTCCTTACTATAACTTCCTACCTGGCCAAATCAAACCACAAGTTAGTCACATTCACCTTAACAATGAAGTCAAATACATCTTCCAATACCTCAGTATTTAGAGACCATGCAAAGGATACTCTGCTAAAATTGAGTGATGACCTGACTAAATTCAAAAGCCCTTTCCACCTTGATGATCCCACTGCTTATATGGAATCCTTTGCTGCCAAGTTCTGTGTACATATAAATAGTTGCACTGATGTATCTGTCCCCTCAGAAATAAATAGAGCTAGTTTCAAAAATAAATTCCCTTTGATGGGACACTGTTGTAAACAGGCCCTATAGCAAAGAAAAACAACTAATTTCATGCAAAAATAAATCTGACTCTCAAGAACTCAAAAATGCTCTTGCTAAACTAAACAAGGAACTCCAAATCTCAATCAAATTCATTAAAGCCAGGTATGAGGTAAAATAGCTACCCAGGCAAAAGATAATCCACAAAGCCTTCACTAACTGTGTTAGAAATCTAAGAAATGATGTGTAGCACTGCACAGAGCTAATAGTAAATTATATCGCATACTCAGACCCAGTGGATATAAGCAATCTGCTACTCAACAAATTCAGCTCCAACTTCCCTTCCCTCGCTCTTCCAATATTCTCAGAAAAAATACCCACATCTACTCTCCCACCTCAAATCTCCCAAGAAGAAATTCTCAAAGTGCTATCAAAGGTCAAGAAAACTACATCTATGGGGCCAAATAACATACCAGGCTGCTTACTGGCTGGCATGAAACACAAATTGTCAGGCCTTCTTCAGAGGTTATTAAACATTAGCCTCAATATGGGCATCCTGCTAGATGAATGGAGTAACAGTCATTCCTTTTGTACAAAGTTTGCACTAGAATGTAACCTGGAAATTACAGACCCATAAGCCTGACCAGCCACATGTACAAAGCTTGGGAAAGGATCATTACGGAACTAATAAATAAGGATGTAGGTGACCTACAGACTCTCGACTTAACCCAACCTAATCTGGATTTGTCAAGCATAGGTCCTGCCTACTTAACCTGCTTACCTCCTTGAAAAAGTCACTGAGGCAATGGATGATGGCAAATAAGTACATACTGCTTATCTGGACTTTGCAAAGGCATTTGACACCATCCCTCACACAGCCATCACAGATAAACTTTCCCAGATAAATTTTAACCCTTACATAACTCATTGGATATAAGCAAATTCAACTCCAATGCAGAATACAAGAAGTAAGGATGGGTGGCTCTACCTTCTACAAATGACCTTTCACTAGTTCAGAGCCCCAGGGTTCAATCTTTGGGATTCTTCTCTTTGGTATTTACTTCTCTGAGTTCAATGATAATACAAAAGGATTGTGGCTGAGCAAGTTTACATATGATTGCAAACTTGATGCCATCATAAGACATCAGGGCCCTATAGGAGGGCCTACCCCAAACAAATAGCTTGTGCAAAAACAGCAGACTGAATTTAATGGATTATTAGACTTAGGGTGGATGGCAAAATGGGTCTGAATGGTCATTTGCCACTCAAGCCCATTTTAAAAGCCAGACCATTATTTAAATAGAAATGTGTGTATATATCAATGTTTCAAAATTCACACATTTATATCACATGCACCTTTTTACATGGGTAGCCACATATACACTAATGTTTTATACAGATTATTCTTATGTATATGTATATATTTTGTTCTTATTGCTGTAGTATGAGGTACATATTTTTTCTCTTTTTTGGGATGGGATGGGACTCTTTTAAGAAGTGTAGTTTATAATGGCCCTTTTAAGAAGTTAAGTAATTGAATGATGTAATGTGTTTTACTTACTGTCATTGGTTCTTGCAGTTTTAAATGTTTTATATAAGACACACTTGGAAAAAATGCTGTATTAAGGTCTGATGAAGCAGGGATTTTACTCGTGAAAGTGCTAACCTACTTGTTTTTTATTTTAATAAAGACTGGCTGTATTTCAAACTCTGTACTGGATTTTATTCAGCAATTTTTAAAAAGTGCCCCTATTTTGGGTCTTTGCCCTCCCATTGTTTGTGGCTTTGTCCAGATTTCTTGCTTTAAGAGGTTGAGAGGTATGGTGACTCTTCCGGTCAGACTGATTGTTACTTGCCACACCGTCATTTTCTATATAAGTTCCATAAATAGACAGTCAGCATTAGAGCTGTTGAAAGATCCAAGATCAGAATTTGGTCCATTTGTACTACGTAAGCTTGGAATATGATCACTCAGAAAATGCTTGGTGATCAAAATCAGTCAAAACATTTCAATAACCTTCATCCTAATGGCAAACGTTGAAAACAGATTTTTTTCACAAGGGCCCTGGTTCAAGCTCTTCTGCATCCCCACAAGGGGAGACAGCTTCATATTCATGTACACACACACATATGCACACATATAAGTGTGTATGCATACTATTTCTAAATCCATAGAACAACTGGAGGGGGAGAAACTCCCCAAAACTGTGAACAAGAGTTTTAAGCAATCAGTATTCACTGTGACGTGAGTGAACAAGTGATTTCTGAGGGACTGCTGTGCAAGGAAACACAGGACGGCCAACTCAGGCCACTAAGTATCAATCCAAGTTATTATAGTTGCTCATTATATGCCAGCTGAGATCCTACATTGTAAGAGTTGTAGACGTGCAACTTTCCAAAGGAACTGTACACAGTTTTTATACTGTCAGATATGTTTCAAGTCAAGAATCAACCGAGAATAATCAAGATTTCATAAACGTTGTAATGGTATGTCTTCCAATGTTACTAACTTCTACTATTGAAGTCCAAGATCTACTTCTACCACTGTGTCAGAGCTGCCTGTACCCATACACCTCGACACAGCAAACCTGAGTATCAACAGTCAAAACAAAGAAGTTGTAGATCATGCAACAACACTAAATATTATACCCAGTTAAAAATAGTCAGTTACTCAAACTGTGAATAGTCCATAACAGAGTCCAGTTTGCAGTAAAAAAATCATGTTTCATTGTATGCCAGTGCACATCACACAATTCTTGTTATAGTTAAGTTAAAGTTCTAAATATCTGCATCATTAGCTACATGGTATGAAAACGGGATCTTAACTTAAATAAAAGGGGGTGTCACAGACAGTGTATGCAAGTTAATATATGTTTAATATTCAGCAAATCTGGAGTGTAAGTCATGTGAGCATGAGCTATGTACAGCCCAGAGCTGGATGGTGTCTCTATGTATGCCCCTATGTGCATCCTGAACTGTTTAAGCAAATTAACCTTTTCATTTGCAGATTGAGTTATTTTACATTGTAATGTGGCAATTCCCATGAATGCTGTAAATTAATAATGAGCTTTCTGTGGAGAATGGATCTAAATAGATGAACTCTGACGTATTCTTTTCTTTTTGGGATTCTACCAAATGAAGTGTAGGAAGCACACATAAGTAGACCATATTATGGCATACGACAGAGAAGAGCATGACCTCCATGTTCCTCTACGGGATGCCATCTTCTCCCATTGTCTAGGCAATAGCATTTCTCGAGGATAGGGCAGTAATAAATTACAGGACAAGTTTGAACATGGAGAAAAGTCATCAAAGTTTGTTAGGTGTGAAAAACATGATGTGAAACATTGTTCAGCAGAATATTTCTGTCTATTATAAACCTGATTTCAGGAATAGGATGCTCCCATATTCTGTAACACATCTTCAGCTGATAGCGAATACTAGCAATCAATCACTTTCTACAAATGAGTTCCAAGGTTAAAAAAATGATCAAGCCATACAGTGAAGTATTTAAATTAGTAAACCAGTTTAATAGATGAAAACAGGAAAGGAAACACAGGAAGTTTCAAGCCTTTGCCTGCTGACAAAAAGTGCAGATGTAGTTTTGCAATAGTTAACACACTTGACATTCTTTAAGACACAGTGGCTGAGAAAGGTCAGTGCAGAGTAAAAGTCAATGACTCATGTGACATAATACTTGTCATGATGGTGGCAACAATGTTATCCATGTAAGTAGAAATTTGTCAGTGCTAGTGTCATGCAGAAGGTCATCACTAAACATCAGTAAAGAGCAGGAAATATGAATGGATCCTTTAAGAGATACTCAGATTTGTAAAACTGACTGGACCATAGAGCTTTTTTTGAATGACAACAAGCAAGAGATGTAAGAAAGCTAGAAATCCAGTCATGTAACAGCACTCCTTCCAGGAGAAGACACCTTGTATTTTTGCAATAGGACAGGATGGGACAGAATCAAAAGATATTGAAATATCTACAGTGATCATTGCACCGAGCTTGCCTTGGTCCAGGTACGCAACAATTTTTACATTGACTAGGACAGCAACAGCAGCAATCCTAGAGCCATCCCTAAGACCCACAGGGTTGTTGCAACAGATTGCACTAAGTCCATACCTCTCAACCTCTTAGAGCAAAACGTCTGGACAAAGCCATAAATAAAAGTGGGACAAAGGCCCAAAAATAGGGTCAATTTTTAAATATTGCTCTTACAAACTTGAAAGTGTGGGTCTATATTACCAGATAGAAAACCTGTTTCAGAGAACACCACAAGACTGACATGCATAGCGTGAACCGCAAATATGCCGAACCCCCTAAACCGCGAAATTTCAAATCTCGAATCGTCATAGTCAACACCATCGCGAGCTACATACTACATACCCAAACATAATAAGTAAAACACATACATACAAAACCAAACCCTACTTCTAACCCTACACTAAACCTTACATACATTACTATCTATGCACTTACCTTAACCCGCACCCTAACCTTAAGGTCCGTAACTATCGCACACTTACCTTATGGAGCTATACCGCAGACAGGCCAACCATGACACTTTGATATTTTATGTTTCTCAGTTTTGAATATTCGCCGTTACCGTAGTTCACACTATACATGTCGGTCTTGTGGTGTTCGCTGAAATGGGTTTTCGATCTGGTAATATATACCTGAAAATGTGATAGAGTAACAAGTTTTGCATTAGCAAGGATTTTCTGAAGGGTAAGAAGTCTGAAACTCAAAATGTCTGTCAATATTTTCTAACTTTAGTTTTTAATGATTTGTTACTAATTTGCCAAAAAGCACAATTTTATGAAAAACAGACCAAAAATATGAGTAAAAAATCTGGACATTCTGCAAAAGATGTACAGTTGAGATGACTAAGTCAAATGCTCAGAAGTCTGTGAAATAATTAATTTTATTTGTGCTTCTACATTTGTTTTATTTATGTATGTGTTTATATTCTTTTGCCTGGGTTGATGAGTTACGCACATTTTCAGTGAAGTCTTAGGAAAAAGCATACCCCTGTCCACCTTTCTAAGTATGTTAATCGTAACCCTGCCCCTATCCCCAGCCCAATACATTACCTTTCCAAACCCCTTTCCCTAAGTGTGTCACTATACAGACAAACTAATTCTGTCTGTGATACTAGGGAATATGGCTTGTGGTGCAGCTGTGTCTGATCAGAAAAGGAACATTGTTTCTGTCCTTTTTCAGTCGGTTTGTTTTAATTTTATTTATTTTTTAAAGTTACTGGTTTTCAACATGTAGAAATCAATGTTTTGAATGTCAAAACTCAGGATTTAATAAAATCCATGTAGGCAGTGTGTAGAGCCTACACGGAATGCATCCATGTACAGTACATGGCCACGGCTCCCCCTCAGCAGCACACCATGTATATTAATGATGGCGCACTGCCAAGGGAGAGCCGAGGAACATGGATATTGAATCAGAGTAGGGAGAGGTGTAGCAGCTAACCGTGGCTGCAGATGACTTTGAGGCTCCCTGTAATGCTCCCTGCCACTGTAGTAACATTGTGAAGTGTGTCAAATGTTAAATATGTCATTTTTATGATGTTTTATGTTTTTTTCTAATTTTTTTCTTTTTTCTTTAACTGCATGTTTGCGCGGAGCGCAGCAATGCCAAGCTGTGCTTACATATAGACAGCTGACACCTGACAGACATCTAAAACTAAAAACCGGATGTAATTAATTATCATAATTACATTTATTTTTTTTCTTTTAATTGTTGTTTGTGTGGCACGGAGTGCAGCAGAGCCAAGCGGACCTCATATATACATAACCGACACCTGCCAGACATCTAAAAATAGAAACTGGATCTACTTAATTATTTATTTTCAGGTTTGTTTATGCATATTTATGCAAGTTTGCATGAGGTGGCATGGTGCTCAGCAATTCTAACAGGTAGCTTAGTAGTATATGTGAATGCATAGTAGTTTTCATATTATCTAAGTAGCTAAATGGGCAGAGTTACTGCTATATGTGGAATAGGTCCTGGGTTCGAATCCATAGCAGGAAGAACATGTCTATAATTTAATGTACTAATTTTATATAATTTAATAACAATATTGTAAAATATGACACTGCTGCATTCTGCTGAGCTCTGCTCAATCATGCTAAGCACCACATAAGCATCCTAAGAGCTGCTAATGTTTGCACGATGCTAAGCTTTGCTAAAATCACAGTTCTGCATGTTTTCACACTACTCAGCCCTGCTTAGCTGGTTTGAGCACTGCTAAGTGACACATCACTTTCTTGAATGTTGCTCAGTGATGTGAATAGACTTTAACTCTGCAGTAGTCATTGGAGTTCAATCAACGATGCAGAGGTGGGGCATTCAGGTGTTAAAGACCATGAACCCCAGCTGACGCAGGGCAGATTCCAGGGCTTGGAGTATAAGGTGGAGGCCTGGGACTGTTTGGCCATGGAACAGTGAGCAGTGTCATCACCATTACGATGACCTAAAAAGGAGAAAGAGGGAAGCCCTGGACACATGGGTCCAGGAAGCTTGAGAAGGGAATGCCCCACAAGTACGTAAGTATGTCTTCCTCTGTCTTACCAAAATGCAAGCAGAATGTCTGTCTGCAAAACATGGTGGTGTGCTTTCTCTTCTCTCTCCCAACAGATGCAGCTGAGAGAGCTTGCAATGTCAAGTCCCATGCTGGATGCCTGGCCAGGTTATACCATGAGTGTGGTAAGTACAGATTTAGTGTGCCAACTGCAGTGTAATGAGCAAGAAAAAGTAAAGCATTTACTGCAATATAGTATACACAAGAAAAAGTGCAGTGCAATAAATGGACAGTTAGAGCTGTAGAGCTGTAGTGCAATAAATGAACAATAAGAACTGCATTTCAATAAAACAACATACCAATAACAGTAAGCCAAATGTTGTTCAGCAGGATTGTGTTGTCAAAACCATTGCAGTAGAGCTGAAATCTAATGGCCTGCACTCAGAATACTGTCCAAGGCTGTCTCCAGGGCAATATTGGTCACATAATGCAAAGGTATATGGGTAAGGTAGCCCAGTCCATGGGCAGCTATTGTGTGTGGACTTCACAGATATTTCAAACCAATAGCAATAAAATGTGTTCACTAGCATTGTTGATTCTAAATTAAAGCCTTTTTTAATATATGCAGTATGGTTATATTCCATGCATGTGTGTTCTAATGTCACTGCAGTCTAGTATAACACTGTAATAGTACTAGAATGCCAGAGGAACATCCTGTAACTTGTACTGCTCATTTCATAGTATAGATACAGGTGATCTCCAGGCAAGTATCAGTCACTCAGTAGTCAGCAGTGACTCACTCGCTCAGTCTGCTAAATGCTTTGTGTGCAGTACATTTTGCCACACAGTTCTGGGTTCAAATCCAGTGGTATGTAGCTCTAAATTTTCAGTATCAGTCACATAATGCTCACAGTTTCTGTCTCACCAAAACACAACAAATATATGGGTGAGGTAGCCTATATTATGAGCAGATATTGTGTTTAGATTTCACAAAATGTTAACATCAATACCAAGAATGTGTTCAAAAGCATTGTTGATTCATAAATAAATAAAGCTATGTAATTCCAGTATGACTGCATCCCTTGCATGCTTGTGCTAAGTTGCTACAGTCAATTATTACATTATGTGCATTTCTCCCCTGTAGTCACAGCTATTGGATTCTACTCCCATGCCTGCCAACTAAGGCATGATGGCTGTCTAGTTTACTTACTGTACACAAACATGCCTCTCAACTGACACAATTTTTTGTAATGTAATTAAAAACTGCCTAATCCATCTGTCACATGGCTAATGGATAAATTATTAACTGGAATGCAATGCACTACCAAATCCATTTATAGAACACCTAGGTAGTTACATAAGTCCACATTATGTGAAACTGTTCTGTGTAGTGGCATACCTGCATTTGTTATTGCCTGGCCCATAGTGACCCATGCTAACCATTTGAGAGGTATGTGCTGTATGTGTTACATCAGCTATAGGGGAATTATAGTAACTGTACTCAAAACTGACACTACACACCTGCAGAGTATTTATTATCAGCGTTTTCAGGGCTATAATCTGTAATGTCAGTAATGGAATGTTTTTCTGTCTCTCCCTACCCCTTACATTAATTTATTTATTACTTTTATTTATTATTATGATTTAATATTAACATATTTTGTTTAACTATATTTTGGAAAACTGTGTTTGATTAGTGTTATGTTTTATTATGATTTAATAATAACATATTTTGTTAAACTAACTATATTTTGGAAAATGTGGTTGATTATTGTTATGTTTAATTATGATGCAATTTTAACATATTTAGTAAACTAACTGTTTTGTTGGCCCTATGGTTTACTTCATACTGGCATGCTGTTACCATACTGACTGTTATGTTACTTAATGTTGTGCTGCACATGATATACATTAATATGTATTTGGATGAATAAATATGATGTTTGATTCTGTTAATACAAACAATGGTTTGGTTATTAGTAACCATAACCTACTGCTATACCTCATTTACCACAGCATGTCAAGGTAGGCCGGTTCCAGCTGATCCCCCTACCTTGCCTCAACCGGCCATGGCACCAGGTCCTAGCATGTCTGGGACCCAGACCATTGGTGGCCTCTCTGCTGTCCCTGCACTACCTGCGGCATTGGGTAGTACCACCCCATGGGATGGGCAGGGCCCACCTCTGGCACAGTGGCAGAGGAGGAGTTGTCACCAGGAGGAGCTGCTGGTCTTGGTGCACAGGATACTCCATGGTGGCTATGATCGTTGCCTGTGCCAGATTGAGGGAATGCTGTGAAACCTGGTGGGACAGCCTTGCACTGGTGCCCAGCCCCCAGCACAGCCACCCTTGGAGCAGTGATGCAGCAGTGCCAACAGTCCTACAAGTCAGGATATGAGTCATACTGCTGCTGTCTGGAGGCACATGGGACTCGGATTCCACAACACCCTCCCTATCCAAGGTGTTCACCCCCCCCATGTGTCACACACCACCTCTGTCTGCTATCTTGTCTGTTTGCAAATGAATCCTCACCTACCCAACTTACCTCTTCCACACATACCTATGTCCCTTCCCCAACTTTCCACTCTTACCTTAAAAAAAATGGGCACCTGTCCCAAAAAAATATTGTCCCATACATAGCTCTCCATTTCATATGTGTCCACTGGACACACATAATTCAGTCCAATTGGTTTGACAATCCAGTTATGTTGTCCTCACCCCTCTCTCTGGGGTGGAGAGTTCAAAGTAATATACAAATTCTGTCAAAGTGCACGGCGGTTGCTGTAAAAGAAATTGAGAGCTATGCTTCTTTCCTACACCTGTTCTGCACATCCCTAACTGCCTTTCAATATGTTTTTCTCCTTGCTTGTCCCCATTTCACCACTTTCCCATCTCCCCTTTTTTCTTTTCTTTCTTTCTACTTTCAACTTTCTTAGATGAACTTAAATTATACAATTGGTCTATTCTAAAACAATTACCACTAGATGAGGCAGTAACACACTTTAACAAAACATTCCTGCCCATCCTTAATAATCACACACCTGCATGCTCTATTAGAATTAAAACAAAAGTTGCCCCTGGCTCACAAAATATACCAAATTAAAGATCATCCAAAGAAATAATGCCTGGAACACCTGGCACTCCTCCAAAGCTCAACAAGATCAACTTAAATTTCGACAACATAGGAATGATACAAAAAAACCCATATTACTAGACAAAAAAAGCTATTTTAGCCACCTACAGCAGAAATACCATAACAAACCTCAGAAGTTCTGGGCAGGTATTAACAAATTCCTTCACCCAGGGCAATCCACAACTCCAACCCCCGCAGCTCCAACCCAAAAATCTCCAGAGTCCATTGTGAATGCCTTCAACAGTTTCTTTACAGAAACCATCCAGTCCCTTGCCAGCAAACTTAAATCCACGTGTTCTAATTTTGAAACCCCTACATCCAGTACCCTACTCTTCTTTAGTTTCCAAACAGTTCCTACTATACTCAGAGCCCTAATTAAAAAACTCAAACCAACCATCTTATCAGCTGACCTCCTCCCTGCAGACTACCTGCAAAAAGCTGCTGATGTCATACCATACCCTGTCTCTATTTTGATAAATAAAACCATAACTGAAGCCTCTCTCACCTCCATCTGGAAAATATCTCATGTCATACCACTCCATAAAGGAGGAAGCTCCATTGAACTGTCAAACTATAGACTGATAGCTATCCTTTCCCCCAGGCTAAAATTATGGAAAAGTGTATACATAAACAGCTCTTGCACTACCTTATTCAAAATAATCTTCTGGCCAACTCTCAGCATGGTTTTAGACTACATCACAGTACCACCTCAGCCCTCCTCTCCTTTTCTAATGTCATAAATTTCAACTGTAATAACAACAAACTATCTTCTGCCCTGTTTCTCGACCTTTCCAAGGCCTTCGACATGGTTAACCACCAGTTACTCTTACATACCCTTAAAAATATACCCCTAGACAACCATGCTATACAATGGTTTAAATCTTATCTTAGTGGAAGACAGCAGGCTGTCCTATGGCAGGACAAATGCTCCACCCTTCTCCCCATTACCCTTGATGTCCCTCAAGGCTCCATATTAGGTCCCCTTCTTTTCCCACACTGTAATCCCAGAAGCAACCTGTATACAATATACAGATGACTCCACCCTGATTTGCTCAGCCTCTACAACAGATCTCCTTAGTTTAACCCAGAAAACTGTCAACACTGTGGAAAATTGGCTCTCTAATCAGCAACTGATATTAAACCCTAATAAAATAAAACTACTGCTCTTCTCCCCTACTCGCAAGTCCTCTCAACCTTCATTTACTATAACATCTAAAAATGGGACCATACTCTCATCAGATATGTATACCAAACTCTTAGGAGTTATAATTGACAACAACCTTAAATATGAAATGAATGTCAATCAAACTATTAAACCTGTTAATAAAAAACGTGGCTCCCTCTACAAAAATAAACCTGTCCTTACCCTTTAGCTATGACTGCCATTGCCCGTACTCATCTGCTTTCAACCCTACTCTATGCCTTGCCAATACTCACTAACTTGAACAAATCCGATCTCAGCAAACTCTCTAGCTGTTATAACCAAATTACCAGGTTTGCCACTGGATCTGCCTATAGGGCACACCACTGTTAAAACCTAAACCTCTTAGGAAGGCTAGAACTCCCTAGACTAATTCAGTATAATCAACTCATTGTTGCATTCAAAGTTAACTATCCAGAAAAAATGCCCTCACTCAAAAACATCATCCATCCCTACAAAAACGCTAGGCCACTTCAATCTACTGCAAAACTCAGCTCAATCTGTTAAAGCTACCAGCCTATCTGGAGACTCTTTGCAAATTCAGTAGGCAAAACCTCAAATTCACTCCCAGCTGCCATTACTCTGAACCCATCACTTAACCACTTCAAAAACCTAACCCAGCATTTTAAAACTCACTGGTTATGCCCTTGCTGTAATCCTGACTAAAGCCTTATCTACTACAATATGTCTGCAATATTTTATTCACAACGACTAACTTGTAACACTAATAGGTTGGAAAAGAGAAACTGTAACTTGTATGTATATACTTCTGAATATAAACTGTATTCTTCATAGGTTTGAAAATGTGACACTGTAACTTGTATGTTGACACAAAATGTTCAGCATATACTGTAACTTGCTTGTCTTTATCTGTTTGTATGTTTGGAGCTTTTCTCCCCGGGCCTCCACTGAAAATGGGCATGCATCCAGTCTGACTATCCCAGTCAACAAATGTAGAATAAAATAAATAAATAAAAATAAATATGTTTTTTAGTGTGGTGCTGAGCAATGTGCCACATCGTGCAGCTTTGCTTAGCTCAGGTAAATAGAACTATACTGACTGCATGTGGTTATCACACACATTCTAAGCACAAGTAAAAAATAAACACCTCTGCCATGTATCCAACACGACCTCATCACACCTACTGCACACTGCATTAACCCCCCATGCCATGCAACTCTTTATTAACACAGGTGGTTTAAACTAAACATAAGTAATTGCTAGTTACATTCATTAGATGTGTTTCAATGGAGCTGCAACCAGTGCTGTGCTATGCAAATTGGAATAAAAAGTAATGAAAAACTTGGGAGCGTACCTTGGACTCTGGTGCAATAGTACACCACTAGACAGCCAAAGGCATGATTAGGGATGTATGTGAGGCCAGTGATAGCAGGTAAATGTGCCCTTTTATCAGCAACATGAAGAAAGACACCTGCTAAGCCATCAATGGCAAATACATGTATAACTGGGACCCTAGTGCAGAAATACATCCATATAAAACCAAGCACATACTGATTGATGTAGCAAATGTTTGTCACAGCCTGTATGTGTGCACATATATCTTGCAAATACACCTGCTGCAGCAGTGGCTCAGTAACTCAATCTGTTAAATGCCTTGCATACAGTACATTTTGCCCCACACAGTCCTGGGTTCAAATCCAGTGCTGTGTTGACTTTCAATTACATTATTCTGAAGACAGCAAGCAGTACATTAATCATGCACTCTTTATCCAGACAAAGCATTGCACATGAAATAACTGCTTTTCAGTGCTGGAAGTCACAGGCCTGCAGATAGGGACACACTTCACATAGCTGTATAGCATAACTATATCTTTGAATGACACCAGAGTTTAAGCCAATTGTTAAAGCTGATCATCTTATCTCTGTATTGTGGCATCATTCTTGGTGAAGGTAGGATACTGCTCAAGGTCAGGGTCATACCTGCTACATAATCAGAATCAGAGAGCTCCTCAATGTCTCTTTTCATGGAGTCCAAGTCTCCAGGTCGCAACACACAGGCGTGACAATGACTGAGTCATATTGATGACCATTGTACCTGCTGTTGTTGAGAGACCTGAGTGTGCTTGGCTAGCCTGGGCGGATTCTGACCTTGCAGGCACTCCAGTCTGACCTTCTCTTACTCGTGTCTGGGTGTGCGACGTCATGTGTGTCTGACTATAGTGTGTTCCAATGACTAGTGTGTGTTGGCATTTTGCTTGGCCTTAAGGGCTGTGACTGTTTGACTATGTTGTGTGAGGGTTATGTGTTGCAGGTGTAGTGTTTGGTGGGTGAAGTGTGGTTGGTTGATGCTTTGGTAGCCTCTGCTGTTTTGGTAGATTTTTGTTTATTTTGATCAGAGCAGTATGATTTGAGGTTGTGATGGTACTATGTGTTTGATGGTGTCTATAGTGAGTTCACCAGCTGAGCAGGAGAGGACACTAGCAACTGATCCCTCGACATGCTAGAGGACTAGACAAAAAAAAAAAAAAAGAGATTCGGGGACGTGGGTGACGAGATGGGGGGGGCCTTTTTTTTGCCTATATATTATATGCCGTATCAAGGTAATAAGTACTGTAGGAGCAAGTGCAAGTTTTACAGATAAGAGAAAAGTCTACTTGGAGTCAAGAGGAGATAGTTCTTTTATCTTTTAGAGAAAGCTAAGGGCAGGGATGCTTAAATGCTAGATTGAAGAATGCACTCTGCAGCAGTGTTCACTAGTTCACTAGAGAAGTTAGATATGAACTGTAAGTGATACTGTTGCGTAACATACATATCATATACACATGCCTTAATTGGAGTGTAAAGTGTACCCTCTCTCTGGCTTTGCCTCTACAACAAGGCTGACAGAGCTGACATAGGTACACCTACAGCTTGTTGTCCTCTAAAGTGTTCATGCCCTCAGACTATGTCTATTACCTACAGCAGCAGCTGCAGCCTGTGGTACACAGTGCTCTTTGGAAAGGTTTCTGCTACAGACCTACCCTCTGAGGTGCTGAAGTTTCCTCACCCCAATAATGTCCATCTCAACAGCTAAGAAAGGCACCCTGGTGTACATGAAGGCCTTATATATTGCACAGTGGTTGCATATCATTGGATAATGATAGTGCAATTCAGCTGTTTAGGCTGCAACTAGCATATCATAACCACAGATTGGTTTAGAGGCAATTACCTGCTAATGAGAAGCATTTTAAAAATGCAAGCAACTGGCTATGGGGAAACATTTGTATAAGACTTTTCCACACAGAGCACTCCTTTGCAAAACATTACGAGACGCATATTTCAACAGAGGAGTACTGCACTCCACCAGGTAGGTTACTGTTTTTTGTGTATCACAGGATGCAGATGGGAGGATAGAGGTATGGGGAATAGGGATTACAGTAGTAAGCCTGTCTTAGACCTGTGGTAATGACATGTCATTGATACCCTGCTGACTTACACATACAGGGGACATACAATATATCAGGATTGCATTGTCTTTTGTCATTGTGACACATTGGTGTTGTTGGACATCCCAATATAGTGGTTGTAATATGCTATTTGCCTGGCACTGGTCTTATGACATATTATTTGGTGGCTGGCCTTAGGGGATACACCACATTGGACTGGAGTGTTGGGTGTATAATCATAAGCAGAATCTCTCATGGCACACAGGGAACTACCTCAGTAATGATACTATTTTGGTTGTATCCACACACATAGCATGTTGTCATACTGTGGGGTATGACATTTGTGAGCAAACAGAGGATAGTGCTGGACATTTTGGTCTTGCTGTATCCGAACATAGTGGACATCCATGTATTTGATCCTGTAGTGTATTTCCCTTTTGCTGTCTTTCAGGCCTACTGTATCATAGACACCATGCCCCCTTCTCAGATGTGGAGAATGAACTAATACTTCAAGGACTATGGCAGCATCATCACATCCTCCTATCCAGGGGGAGGCATAACAGGGAACAGCAGGCTGTATTGTGGGCAGACCTTGTCCAGTATGTGAATGATGGTGGCCACCAGTACAGGACATATGAGCAGGTTCAACACCAAGCTACAGATATAGTGAATGCTGCACAATGAAGGGCAGCTGATGTAGCCAGGGATCATGCTGCCACCATGCAGGGCCTGCAATGGAGCAAACACTCACAGCCACTGAGGACTTCCTGGTGAACCTAGGGACACATGATATCTCCCAGGCATCCATCACACCATACATCGTGGAGGTGGATGCCACAGTGTCCACAGCAGAGCAGCGTGCACGTAAGCTTACTGTGATCACCATTTTAATACTGTAGCATTCAGGCTGTACATACCTTTACATGGGTGTCAGGTCTATGTGCTGTGGGGCAGGGGGGTAAGCTCAGTTGTACAGTGATACTCAGAATGTCACCAATACATCAAGTAAAACAGTAGCTACTGTACATGTGAAATATATGCAAGTATTACCTTGTTGTGCTGCAACATATGGTGGTACTGAAATTACCTCACTCTCACCTTTTTACAGGTCTGTCAGGAGTTGTCCAAGGCCATGGTCCTGCTCCTGGTAAGCTTGATACTGTTTTGTTGTGGAACATATACATGCTATTAAAGTTAAGGGCCAGGATAATTCCCTATGTACACTTAATGTTGTGTGTAACCAAAGTAGAATATTAGTATGTTCCAGTCTGGAACTTTTATTGAAGGTTCCTAGAGTAGGTAATCACAGAAGTGTAGCTGAATGAGCAGAAACCCTTTTGCAGTTATAGTTCAGAGGGAATGAGCCTCCTGGTGTACATTAGGCAATTATTCCGACATTATTTGTAAAACCAAAAGGTCGATGGTACATCCCTTAGGCACTGAAACTTGTATTTGTATATATTTGTTAAGATAGGTGTATTGGGTTTTATGTGTTGTTTTATCAGGTATAGTGTCAAATTGCATACCTAAAAGGTAAATTGTACTGGTCAAGATTCATTTGCTTTACCTGCTTGTTATAAAGGTCTTGATTCAAATGTGTATTTTGCTGTGAGGAAGTCTGTGTGCATGAACGTGGAGATGAGAAGATGTGAGACTGGTAATGTAGTTGTGGATCCTCATTATTATGACACTTTGTGGATTTTCCATACATAATAGTGCAGGTAGTAATGTACTACTTCTAGCCCTATGCTCATCTTTTTCTCCCCTCTTAAGTGTCACCCTTGTCACCTTACTTTGCTTAACATGTCATATGAAATATAGTGTAGTTACACATACTTGTTTTATGCATACTATATAATCTATTCTGCACAGTCTGTCAAAAATGTACTATATAAATCTATATGTGTATGGCTTATCTGTCTTCTGTGTGAAACACTTTATACATTGGATAACTTGACATGAATCAAAGTTGATTTCATAACTTCTAGCGAGATAACTGAACTAAGTTCCAAGTATTTCTCATGATTGTATATAAGTTACAAAATGTTTATCACTTTGTAAACTCTTGTTTAACTAAATTCTATTATCTTTTATTCTGTTATGAAGCTTTTCTCCCTGGGCCTCCAATGAAAATGGCTTCATTTCAGCCTAGTGGACTTTCCCAGTTTGTTTGTTTGTGTCTTTGGGCTTTTCCCGGTTAGGGGTCGCCACAGAGGAACTCTGGTCCGCTAATGATTGGCAGTAGATTTTTACGTACTGGCTTGCTGGGCCTAAAGCACAAACTTCAACAAAGGAACACCCATTCATGCATGTCGCTACACAGAAGATGCTCTAACTGAGAATTGAACGGGTAACGTCTAACTGTGAGGCAACAATACTACCGCAGCACCACCACCGCAGTTTTTAACAAAAGCAAATAAAATAATAAAATAAATACTTTTGTCTTGGCTTCCACAGGTGACCAGGGGTGTTGGGATCTCTCCCCCACACAGCCTGATGTCAATGTCTCTTTGGACTCTGATGATGATGGTCACCACAGTGAGGCACAGATGGGGTTGTCGTGGGCTGAATCTGTCCCAGAGGTTGAAATCCCTCTTCTGCTCCCATTGTCACTGCACACAATCAGTATGCCTACACATACTCAGTCCCATGGGTCAGACATGGCTTTGTAAATCAAGCAGAGATCGACTCTAAGTAGGCGATATGAGACAGAAAATATTTGGAGTTTTTTTAATCTGTCCAATTAGGACAAATGTTTAAGGCCTAGGATCCTCTTTGTGAGGTACTTTTGCAGCCTCTCCAGTTGTTGCAGGTGTTTAGGGAGGTACATGCCAAATGGGGCATTGTACTCAATGACTGGCCTAATGAGGGAAGAGTAGAGGGAAACAATGACCTTTTCCCTGGATGCAAAACCCTTAGTAATGAGATTTGCCACATAGGACTTTCTGACCACAGTGGCAATGTGGTGGTCAAAAAAGAGGTTGCTGTCAACTTGTGTTCCCAGATCTCTTATAATGCCTTCTGTGTTCAGTGGACTACCATTGATTTGGTAATTCATGGGAAACAGGTTTTTCCCAAAGGGGATGACAACACATTTTTTGGCATTGAGCTTAAGGCCATGGTCCTGACAACAATCATTGGTCTTAGTGAGGCCTATCTGTAGGATGTCAGCATCACTTGAGGAGTTAAAAATAGCTCCCAACTTGCAATTGTCTGCAAACTTTGTCAGCCAGAGTTCCTCCATGTTGGCCTGGACTTCAGAGAAGTAGATACCAAACAGGAGAGGACCCAGGAACAAACCCTGTGGGACTCCACTCGTGACTGGTTGGCAGTCTGACTTGGAGTCAGCTACTTTCACACTATGGGTTCTACCTGTGAGCCAGTTTGCAACCCATCTAGTGATAGAGGGGTTGATGCCTAGCCTAGTGAGTTTTTCTATTATTCCTGAGTGGGGAATGGTTTCAAAGGCCTTGGCCAAGATCAAAGTAGGCTGTATGAACCACCTTGCTTCATCCACAGCTCTGGTGACTGACTCAAATAAGTTGAGCAGGCATGATCTACCCTTCACAAAACCAAACTGTGTGGGATCCAGAGTTTGGAGATTCCCTACATCCTTGTTTATTAGGTCCATGACGATCTGTTCCATAGCTTTGCATATCAAACTCATCAGGCTAATGGGGCAATAGTTCCCAGAGTCTGTAGTCACTCCTTCTTTGTGGAGAGGAATGACTGTAGCAGTGCACCATTTGGTAGGGAAAAAGCCTGAGGTGAGGCTGTGATTGAACAGGGCACACAGGTGAGGTGCCAGTTCACTCTGTAGTTCATGTGTAGTAGAACACAGCCAGGGACATTGTCAGGTCCCATAGAACCTGTATTCTTGGCCTTGGACTGTGCTGTTTTAACCTGTGCAGCAGTAATACGGGGTGTCTGGCAATCTACTGGTATTGTGACTATTTTTTTTGGGGGGGTAAATTTGGCACTGAATCTTTCAGCCAGTATATTGCCAATACCTGTTGGCTCAATATAGGAAGTACCATTGTGCAGTAGTTCAGAGCAAATCTGGGTATTGCCGTGGAAATTCTTTACATAACTATAGAAAGCCTTGTGGTTGTCTTTACTATATGCTGCAATTGTGTTTTCATAGCTAGCTTTAGAGGATTTGATGAGGGATCTCAAATTTTTGTTGAGGTTGATAAGAGAGTTTTTCCTGTCTTGGGACTTCACCTAATTCTGTATTTTTCTCCTTCTGTTGTAGAAGTTTGTTTATGGCAGAGGACCACCAGATTGGCTTTGTTTTTTTGGAGGAGAGTGTCTTGGTTCTATTGGGTATGGCAAGATCCATGCATTTGTGTACTTGTTCATACAGTTCATTGGTTTATGATTTGGTGATCATGTAACTATTCTTCATTTGCATGGGGGCCTTGAAGTTAGCAACCTCTGTTTTTTAGAAGCCCAAAGTTAGCTTTGGGGAAGTTTTTCATGGTGGTTATCTTTGTGGGGGGATGAGGGTGAGAGGTATGTGGGGTACCAAGGTGATTAGTTTGTGGTCGGATCTAACCAGGGAGGAGTTGACTACTGGTGTAGAGCAACGGTCGCCCATGTTAGTAATGACCAGGTCAAGGATGTTGCTACCTCTAGTGGGCATAAGAACAAACTGGTCCAGGGCATAGGAATTAATGAATTCCAGGAAACGTTGGGCAAGTGTACTGGTACATGAGTAGTTTTCCCAGTTAACAGTGGAGTAGTTGAAGTCACCCAGAATGACAGTGTTAGGTTGGACCCTAATATTCTCCAGGGTGCTTAGGAACATGGAGTGTGAGTCTTGGGACATGGTTGGGGATCTATACTAGGCTATGTCGCTGTCCTACCCAATGTTAGCTGCACCTGAAGTATGTCAAATGCATTATGCTGGGCTACCAGTCTGGAGGTGTGCGCATCCTTTATGAAAATGGAAACCACCACCTTTGGAGCTTTGGTCCAAGTTTTGGGGCCGAAAGGTGTGGAATGAGTTATAGCCTGGTAGTGCAGGGGTGCTTTCTGCTGCCTTGAACCAGGTCTCTGTTATGGCACAAATGTCAATGTTCACCATTTTAAGGAGTGCTTTGACTGAGTGCATTTTTAGATTTAGACTTCTAGCATTGAGCAGCATGACCCTCAGATTGCATTTGTTTGTAGCTGTTATGGTGGTAATTTTTTTTGGAACACCACCTAAAAAAGGAACTATAGAGGTGGAAAGTGCCTTGGCCAGTATCCGGAAGCCCAGGGGTGACAAATGCAGGCCATCTCTGGCAAAGCATTGAGGTCTGTCAATCATGTCATCCCAGGCAGACAAATACTGGATCCCCTTAGAATGACAACATAATATTTGCCAGTTGTTGAAATCAATGCTTTTCTGCTTGTAATGTGGTATCATTCTGGGTGATGGTAGGATGCTGCTCAGGGCTAGGGTCATACCCACCTGAGCTACATAATCCGAGAGACCCCCATGTCTCTTTTCATGTAGTCCAGGGAGGTATGTCTCAGGTCATGCACACCCATGTGTACAATGACATAGTCATATTTGCACCTGTTGTTGAGAGACCTGGGTGCATGCATTATGTGGCAGATAGTGGCATCTGACAGGCAGCTGACTGCTACTTTCTCCTTATTGTAAGGATTTCTCCTTATTGTAGACAGTTGTCCAAATATCATGTGTGCCCATTGTTTAACATTTTCCTTGCATGATGTTGTGAATATTCCAACCATAAGGCCTAGTGAATATTAAGGAACACATACTATTGGACTGGGTATCAGTAGTCCCATGTGAATGTTAAATCTGACCAAATAGACCACTGTATTTCCTTGTATAACAGCAACAGATCCATACATACCATACCTTATTATAGTAATCCTTACAATTAGTGTGTAGGTTAGAAACCTACCTTGAGAATACAGCAGTTGACAGAACTGTAGTTCATGGTTGATGCCATGTGATGCAAGCAGTACACAGCCAATACAATGATAGGTACAGATTGTGTGGGCTAACTGGCATCAGCAATTTTACTATATGTATGTCAGTAGGAGTAAGGTGTCAGTCCCTAGGGACTTGTTTGTCAGTGAATGTGCTATGTGTTGTTTCTTAGCCAATGCTAGGGCATACTTGGCATGCCTACAATCTGCCTACAGGGACATCATCAGGGGGTTCCTCCTCTGAGTCCTCCTGTGGGTGTGGCTGTGGTGACCTAGGCACTGGAAGGGAACTATGTATCTCTTTCCCATGCTGATCCTGTTGCAGCTGCTTCCCCGGGATCATATTATATAGAATGGTGCATACTGTGAACATATGTGCACATGTGGCTGCAGAATACTGCAGGGCTTCACCAGATATATCAAGGCACTGGAACCGTGACTTCAGCAACCCAAACACATGCTCTATGATGTTCCTAGTTTGTGCATGTGCTTCATTATGGCATTATTCTGTGGGTGTGTGTGCATTTCTGATGAGTGTCATCATCCACAGTTCCAGTGCATAGCCAGGGGTGAGGGGAAAATATATGTGCTCACTGGCATGTGGTAGCATGGCATCCAGGAACTGGTGGCGTACCCTGTATGCTGATGACTGTGAGACCCCCATCATGTCCCCATTTGGTCTTTGGAAGGTACTGTTAGAGATTATGAATATAAGGCTGAAATTAATTATGTTGTAAATATGCTGAAAGCTAAAGCAAAAAATAAAACGTTTACTTGAATATATGTATAGAGTTTAGCAATGTAAAATGTGCAGTCATACTATATGTATAACAGGCTTTTCTTCACAGCATCAGAAAAAAGCCTAACAAAGCAATATTGGAAAGCAAGTATCACATGCTTTTCTCATGTTTGCAGAACAAATATCTAAACTCAGCAATACATGATTTTTTTTTCAATAGGAACAGCTTGTACAGATGTTTCCTTTCAGATTTCTGTTAATGGCATCCTCACATCAGCAAAAGTGCTTACAAGTAAACCACAAAAGGACAATAGAAAAGTCTAAAAACAGACATTATGTGACTTCCCACAGAAGGCCAAAAGAGATACCAAGAGGAAATAAAATCTATGTGCGTGACTAGCACTCTATATAACAATTGTAGTAGTTCAGTTATGTGAGAAAGGGACAGAAAGAGGTATTTTGTAGAAGTCATCATTCATATCTGTAATGAAGAAAAACTTTGTAAATATATGCTACAATCTGACAGAAGTAGTATGTGTGGTTTGTTTATAAAAAGCTATTTATTGGTTACTGCTCTTAAAGTCAGATGCTGCATCAGTGTATATTCTGCAAGTTTCTGTGGTTAACAGACTATGATAACTAGACTTTGGATCCAGCACAGCATAGAAGCAACACACAAATTAAAATCATTTTTTCAATGGTGGCCCTGACGAATATTCCTAGCTTGTATCCAAAAACAGGAGGAGTGAGTGGGTAATGCCTTGTATAAGGTCACTCCTGTAAAAGCACAGTAACTAACATTTATGTGAAGTACTTCAGATTTCTACAGTTTTCTACAGTTTGCAGCAATAATACAGTTTATTAGACGTCTAAATCCGGAGTGAGACTGCAGTGCAGGAAGGTGAGCAGTGCCATAAATCCTCCCAAAAATGTACAATACAAAGTTGTAAGACTGAAACTGCCAGTTTTGCTGTACCAACTTCACAAGTGACTACAGAGACTTTTCAACCATCTACAGTAAAGCAACCTGGTCATCTGCCACTCTGTTGACTGGTAAGAAAATGTTTCTGTGTTACATACAGTATGAATGCCACAGAGGTAATAATAATAATAATAATAATAGAATGAAATGTATATACAGCATATTAGCAAATGTAAAACCTTATTAGGGCAAGTTAATAGTAAGGCATTATGCAAATGGATTGCAAGTTGATAGTAAGGCATGATGCAAATGGATTACAATATTTGACTGGTATCTGAAACAAAATCATGTGTGGTATAAAAATGTTTATGTCATAAAAATACAGTGCATGCCATTATTCAAAGTTAGACTGTACAAAAAAAAATAATGGTAAAGAACCAAGAAAAGTTAATATGCTGACATTATATTCAAATGTTAGACAGTTATGTTCTGTCACGAGATGTAAAAGGTTTATTTCAGAATTGCAACAGCAGTCAAATCAGTTACTGACAGGACCTCTAGTACATTTTGTTACAAAATAATGTAATACACTTCTAAAAGACATACACAATGAGTTCAGGAAGCTTAGACAAGTTATACATACATGTTTTCAAAAGTGCATAGGGGTTTCAGATTCAGCAGAACAGGTTACTAAAGAAGGTCAGAAAGACCATGCAACATTACAGGAAACTCATAAACAGCAGTTACAAGATAAAGGAAATAAATTAGCTGAGCTTAAGAGAACATTGGAAAAGAGCGGGAAACTACAGCTGATGTGTACAAAAGAGATATATTTTATAATGTGTTTGTGTTTTGAAAATGGTTAAGCATACATGCTAGGATGGTAAAATCTAATGTCTGGACAAAATCATTCTTTAATGTTTAAAGCAATACATTTATCAGTACTACAGTAAAGTAGAGAGCATATGACTGCCATTCTTAGCATAGTCAAAAGGTAAACAAAACTATTCTAAGGAATAAAAATTAAATAAAAATAGTTACACTAAACAGTTCTAGTGCATAAAATTTAATAAAAACAGTTAATGAGCAAAGATTTAAAGTCACAAGACTGACATGCTCAAATAAAGATTTAAAGTCACAAGACTGACATGCATGTATTTTATTTTCATCTAGAGTACATTTGTTAACAATGCGCAAGAATAATAGGCAGACAACAGCAAATATAAATAATATAAAAATAAACATGTGTTGGTTAAGCTAATATCTATTTTGTTTTTTACAATTTTTTTTATAAGTGTATAGTAACACCACACCAAACAATTAAAGTTCTGAATTTTAAAAAGAAATAAAATCACAGATGGTATTAGTCAAACAGTTTTTTGTAAAATTAATGATAGTGCAGTTAAATAAATAAATAAAAAATACTGAAATCAAAAGTTAAAAAATATGTAAGCTAATTGTAAAATAATGTTTAGTTTGCATAGTTATGCAAATCGCAATCAAATTAAAGGAAAAATGCTAAAAGGGTTAACTGAAATGCAGGGGTATCAGACCTTTCTAGACTGGATGAATAGTTACAGGAAATGTTGCAAAGATAAGATAAACAACAGTACTGATTGCCAGACAAGTAGCTTGAGTTTTTCTAAAGCATTATTATTAAAACATAATTGTTAAAATGTTTACAGGCAACCCTATTTGGTAATTGTAATAAAATGTCACAATTGTGCATAGATGTCACTGATAGTCTGTACGCAAGTAAATGTTAAAAGAAAAAAAACTCAGTTGCCTCAAGTACAGCCAGCAGATGGGCTATAGTATACATACAGTTCAAATCAATTGTGCAGGAGGGTGTAAATACCTACTAGTGGTAATAAACAGCAAAAGTTTTATAAAAAATAATCAAATCAGACAACGGTCTATAGTTTAATAATCTAATAAAGCAAATGTATAACCAAAGTATTGGGCTGGTATACATTCTACTCTCACAGCATAAAGCAAATACACAATACTGTACTATACTACAGGGGGAGGGGTACTTTCACAGTTTTACACTGACTGTATAAGCAGTACTGCACAAGGGTCTAAAATAGAGCTGCAGGAAGAAATAATATTGCATTCCTTCTTAACAATAATCTTTCAGGGAGGAGGGAAAAACAGGTATTAATGCATTAGAAATATTGGTCAGCAGATTAAATCTGAAAGTCAATCCTAACAGGATAAGATATTTTAAAAGTTGTTAATAGCTATCATAATGGTCATTATTGTATTGTTTAGTATTAAATTGTATTTACAACCTGTTAAACTGCAAAGCTATACAAGAGATGGTTTAAAAAACAAGAGATTGCTTAAAATTGCTTTATTACAGCTATACAAGAGAGAGCAAAGATATGTAAAAATTGAGCAAAAATGGTCACTATTTTTAATATGATTTTGGCAAGACAATGTTGGTATGCAAAACCATGAATGTTTTTAATTGCTGAGTATGTAGTTTAAAATAACACGATGTATGCCTTTGGTGCCAGTTCCACTAGATATTTCTAAAGAGACATAAACATTTTCCAAGATTTTGCTTAATATTAATGTTATTAAATTTGTAAGATTAGACTAAATGTACTTTACAGTCTTTGTATGTACAACTGCAGAAGAATTCATTACAAATGATAGTCTTTGTATGTGCAAATGCAGAAAAATTTAGTACAAATGATAGTCTTTGTATGTACAAATGCAGAAGAATTCAGTACAAATTAAATTAATGTCTAATAATAAATATGTGTGAAAAACCATGTTTAAAAAAATGGGTCCAGAGTACCTACTAGATTTAAATGCATGAATAACAAACAGACTGTATAAATACATACTGTACAGGATACATTGTAATAAGTTTAAAAGTAATTTGTCAAGTTGTAATATTATCACTGGCTTTAAGTTGGAGTCTCATTACTAGTTTTTGGACCATCATTTTATCTGTACTAGTATCGGTTACCCCAGCTAAAGAAAAAAAAAATCATATTAAAATATTGTATTCATACAGCTAATGGACTAATATGTAAACAGCATATTTCAGAGTATATTTCACTGTCAACTAAAGTGTATGGGCAGTTTAGAAATGTGATGGTTAAAATGACATTGAAACTGTATATTTTCAGCAGTGTATAAATGCTTGCAGAAGCACATAGTTCTTGTCTCTTATAGTTAATTCAACAGTTGCAAAGAGATAATGGAACAGTTCTAAGTCATAAATTAAATTATGTGATTGCAAAAGAATAAATTAATCAAGTTAAAAAATAAGACTAAAACAGACACAGCCCATAACTGATGAAATATTTTCAGAGAATAGTCTGCAAAAGAAAAAGTTGTTAAATACATTCAGTTTTTGTAGTAATACTTGATA